>NC_060140.1:161375115-161667615 GCF_021461385.2 Schistocerca piceifrons
GATATACGCCGATCGCCGTTGAGGAGTGGGACTATCTGGACCAACAGTGCATCGATAAACTTGTGGATAGTATGCCACGACGAAAAAGGCATGCATCAATGCAAGAGGACGAACTACTGGGTATCAGAGGTATAGCTGTGTACAGCAGTCTGGAACACCACCACTGAAGGTCTCGCTGTCTGGTGGCAGAACATGCAATGTGTGATTTTCCTGAGCAATAAAAAGGGCGGAAATGGTGTTTATGTTGATCTCTATTTCAATTTTCTGTATGTGAGATGAGTACAATCTCTGTATTATCACAACCAGAAACTCGTATAGTCTTTCACGGCTTACCTGTTTTTCCATTTAAAAGGTGACGTTTGACTGCATTTTCGAAAATTATTTCTTTCAGAGCCAGTGCCACATTCTCTGAATGCTATTTTCACATTCATTTAATATAAGGAATAAAATGTATTGTATCACTTTATATATTAAGGAAATATTTTTTCTCAGGCTTCATAAAAATTGATTTGGCTGGTTCTGTCTCCTGGCCCATCATTATCCAGGGGAACAGCCGTTAATTTGGGCAGCGTGTAGAATGGGCAACACAGAATTTCTCTATTTTGCTGCAAAACTGTGGTGACATGCGTCACTTGGAATAAAGCGTAAACATCAGTTAACGATTTCTTTGTAGATGAGTGATGTAACTGTTGAGTTTGATTCAGAAGTAAGGTTAATAATATTTGAGTGTTAGTTCTGGTGAACGATGCGATTTTCATCATCGATTTATACTTGTTAAGGAGAGAAGTAGTATTATCATAATAGTATTAACATTGAAGTAGTCCAATGTACAGTGTAAGGTAATAGTGCAGAGCTGATCCCTCAAGGCGCTATCTATTTCCACCATGTTTGAATGTGCAATTCCAGGTGAGTAGTATGGGCCACGCCAATGTATGATGCATTGGTAATAGAACCTTGTTTAGGTCCGAGAGTGCAAATAAGCAAGCGCTTTCTGGTGTTTGGAAAGCTAAATGACCGAAAGGACTGCTGCCGATCGTTTTAGTGTTCCTGAAACTTCACTGTAAACGCCTTGAGTATCAGTTGTAGACAGTCAGCAGACACTATGACGCCTCAAATGGGATTATGAAATGAGAATTTAAAGAAGTTTGCAAACGCTTGTAGCTCACATGAGAGCTTCACAATACAAGTTAATGCCGCTAGTTATGACTGAGATTCAAAGTCTGGCTTACGATTTCTCAGAATATTTAAAACTGTCTCAAAGATTTAACAGAGAAAAGAAATTTGCCTCGAAAAGATTTCTATCATAACTTCATCAAGAAGCACCCACAAACGTGTTACAGAAAACCTCAGTCCGAAATTTTACCGTTTTGTTTCAGATTCAATCGACCGTAAGTTAAACAGAAAGTGTTTTTTTAATATCTTGTTCCTTTTGATATACAAACTGACGGTTTGTGAAGCACATGAACATGTTCTTTATTTAATAACCTATATTTTCTTGTATGGTCAATACTACCAGACCCTTTCTCAACAGCTCGTATTATAAGTCTTATAAAACCTTTTCTTATTATGTGACGTTTTTAATAAGAAATCTTGGTTTACCAATTACACCTAAACATATGTTCAAGCAAATGTTTTATACGGCTTTCCTCTACTTCGAAATAACATGATAAGTTATATAATTATGCCTTAGGTGTTGCAAACAAGTCAGAGTACCACATATATTGCAGTACGTTTATGCTCAGTAATATGAATTCATTAACTGAACCACTCGATTACCTATTACCAGCTAGAACAGGGGTTCCCAACAAAATTTTCTCGAGGACCATTCATCGAGCATGATTGGTACCTTGTCATGTCACAGTATGAAGTAGCTAAAAAAGTCAAATTTTCTATTTTTGGTACTTAGAAAAAACATTTACATATTCATTAGTGAAAAAATATTGAGCGGAAAAGATTCTGTTATCATACAAAATATATTTAATATATTTTTTATTCTAACAGCATCTTGCGGACCCCTCTGGCATAGCTCGTTGACCCCTGGAGGTCCGCGTACCACCTGTTGGGAACCACTGAGTAAGAGGAATGGCAGTACGGTCATTACGTTCACATAAGGTTACACAGTCAAGACAGCGTGAGACATTATATATATTCCTTAGCAGTATCTTTCTGTTTAATATCTGTCAATATTTAAATTATGTTCTACAAGAAAATCACTATGCAGATTAATGACAGAAGACGATGTTTCACATGAGTCAACAAAAAGTTTTCTTTTAATTTTCAAACAACTGTTATTTCTTCACATTTTTCTTTTTCTCCCAATTGTTTCTTACACTGAACCACAGCTGCCGTAGTCTCCTGAACTCCAACTATCGCAGCTCTAACGGTGGTGTCAATGTCTCCTTACATAGTTAAAGTTCAGAGTAGTAAGTTCTTTAAACAATATTTTATTTATATTTAAGCTGCTACCTCAACTTCCTATGTTGAATTGCTACGTGTAGTACCATAATAAATCGCTCTCTAACGCAAAGTGCAGAACATCGTAGCTGAGTGATGTAGTACAGGCGCAAAACCAATGGAAACGTGTTCGGAAAGTGTGGCGCTAAATTCTGTATCTCGCACCCTGATTAGCAGTTTTTTTGCTTACTGCAACCGCTTAAGGCAAATACCATGAAAACTGCTGCAAAACGGATACGGAATACATCCTTCCTCAATTCTAGCTTTACATAGCACTGTGATGAGAATGACGGAGGCTGAGAGTCAGAGGCCAACGCAATGGAATAACGTCCAGAATTCTCCATAAGTGAAAACCCTTAAGGTGTAAGGTGTCAGGCTAATCCAACACCTTCCATGAAAACCCTGACACTGTAAGCAAATCCAGTACTATGTCACATAGCTTCGAATAAATCGTGACATTGAATTAACCAAAGTAATATGAGTAACGAGTGAGCAAATGCAATACAACAGACTAACACAAGAATGCCTAAATGCATGTCATACCTTCCCACCGTGAGACAAACGCAGTTCTGAGGGGAGAAACGAGAACAGAAGCCGAGATCAGAACCGTGTTAAGCTAGAAGGCCCTACGATAAGGGACGGACATCCACGTCGCCAGCTAACCACCGGGACCACCCCCCAGCTCATGCTAAAAGCTAGAACCCTCCAGAAGAACAGTATCGATCTTACGATAACACTAAAAGGGCCACACCAGCCGCAAGTTTTAGCGTGAGACTTTTTCGCGTCTCTGTTACATTGCAAACGTTAAAAACATTGCCCCACAACGAAAAGTTACCGCCAGGCCCCCCCCCAACCCCATGTCAAAAGATAGAGCCCTCCAGAAGAACAGTATAGATCTTATGATAACAGTAAAAGGGCCACACCAGCCGCAAGTTTTACCGTAGGACTTTTACGCGTCTCTGTTACGTTGCAAACATTAAAAACATTGCCCCACCACGAAAAGTATAACGTTTCTCACTTAATAGACAGAATTTTTGAAGGAGGAGCTTAAGGTTAACATTGAGGCCCTGACTGGTCAGATGGAAACATAGCCAGATAGTGTTTTTTTAAACCAACTTCGGTAAACTGTAGTAAGGAGAAGTTAGGAGAGAGCTGCTTCCGAGACGGCGAGCTTTATGGAGCTGCGCCAGCCGCCACCCTCTGACGAACACCGACAAGGTAATGAATGCACGCGATGCCGCATTTTTGAGCGCATAAGGCTTCACTCAGAACTGCAGAAGTCTCATCTGCTTCATCCCCTTTTTACGTAATACTAGTGTCGATCGTCAATTGAAGCTCATGGTATTCACATTTGCTACGTAAGTTAGAATCAGAAACGCGATGATTTTTCTCTTATATAATTATTGAAAAGCCACATCAGCCACTGTAATATACGACAAGTAAGATGAGTATTTAAAGATAATTGAGGGTCACTGTAGACCATTTTGATAGTTTTCTCTTTTGTGAAACTTAATTTATAGCTAGATTATAGATGTGATATGGCATGGGTCATCCTTCGATCCATTATAGAACTTGGAAACCCATTCAGGGAATATTCGTTCACATTTATGTTGAATGCAGTTGGTTTTTATCATCCTGTATTAAAACTATTCCCTTTATCAATAGTGCAATTTATAAACAATGTTTTGTGAGTAGAATAAAATTTCCAATGGTAAACTTAACTGCTTTTTCGACGTTATTTTACCAGCTAACTAGAAATAGGAAAGCCTTGAACCCCTTCCACTAAATTTATTAGTATTAAGATTCCTTTACAGGGAGTGCAGTGGAGCTGACGCTGAAATCATTAAGTATTTGGTTATATCATCGCTAGTCTCACTCAACTCTTCTGAACTCTACATGTCATGTGTGGTCTGGCGTCTCCTTACCAGCAACAGGTCCCATGTTCAAACTAGTCAGTTCCTTAAAAAACACGCTCAGAGCGTCGTTGCGCGAAAGTGGTAGGGAGACACGACATAGAACAACATACACCATGCAGAATGTTAGAAAGGGTATTCATTATTCTCTGGAGAGGGCTGTAAGTCCGCATTCAACTTAATGTAACTTCATCCACTGGAAAGGTCCAGTCATGAATTCGTTTATTTGGACACTGATACTAAAGAATCTCTGGTCTGTTAAATACGACCTATCTTCAATGTAAATCATCATTTTACGCCATAATATAATTCCGAAACCAGCTCAAACGTAATCAGTTGGCATTAAGCTCCACTGAAGACATAAAATGTATGGCCTTCCGTGAAAGAAACGTTAAAACCTGGTTCACTTAAAGCTGTCTCCAGCATTCCTTCTTCCGTCGTCAGTTAATTTGCGCTGCTATCAAATCGGAACGCAATGATAGGCAAATACGTGTTACTCTGGCAACTCAAACTTCAAGTATCGGTAGGATTGCTAATCAAAATTTTATCTGTTGTGCGTGTACAGTGCACTAGGATAATGAAGGACATGTTTACAAACCCCACCAGCTCAAATATGGAAACATCTGTGCTTACGAAATTTTGTGGCAGACTGAAAATGTGTGACTGACCGGACTCGAACTTGAGACCTTTGATGTCGCTGGCAAGTAATCTACCAACTGGGCTACCAAAGCGCTACCCTGCTGCACCGTCTACTTTTAAAGGCACATTTTTAACCATAGCATGTAAATCTATTTTTTTAATCAGAGAACCCTGCTTAATAAAGCATGAAAGCCAATGCAAGTGCGAGGTCGCATGTGATCACTGGTGAGACACTGAAAGGATATCTAGTCTTTTGTTAATCACTTCTTCTGTTATCTTCTCGGGAATGGAGTCGAGGGAGAGCCTCGCGCATTAGACTGGCCGCTCTAATTTAAGGTCTTTAATTTTATAAAAAGTCACAGCGTACTGCAGGGTGCATACTAGCGCAAACTAGTAATTATATAAGGAAATTTCCACTTTGCACGGAGGAGATACCGACTAGCGGACAAACAACATATCACTAGTGATTAATATTGTATCCTCAATGTAAGTAGCACAGTGCACTTCAGTAATTATACTGATGATTAACTGTGATTTCATTATTTGTTTAATCCATGATCCTCAAATTTCACCATAATATGTAAACTCTACTTTCTGTATTTATCTCACTTTGGCTCAGAAATATCGTGGCCCACGAACCACCTTCTTACGGCGACGAAATACTCACGGTATATGTCCGATTCCACCTTTTCATGGTTTATTCACTGATTTTTTATAAATTTCCATCTATCTCAATTCAGTTCAACATAAATTAAAATAATATAAATAATCATATTTAAATACAATTATATATTTATTATTTATTTATTTACATACTGCATTACAAGCTGTCTCCTCAGAACACTCCTAGTAAGGAAAACCATCTGTAATGGTCCACGGTACGTATTTCCTTTACTTATACAGGTCTCCATCTTTTCGTCAGCACTCGCCTGACAGGTTTGCTTCAGCCCACCATGTTGTTTTATCTTGTGCACACCTCTTCATTCCTGAAAAGCACTTGCACTCTGAATCCTCAGTTATTTTTTGGGCGTATTTCAACAAGTTTCTACCTTGTAGTGATCACCCTACTGTATCATGGATGTTCTATCCTTCATGTCTTAATACGTGTTGTATCGCCTTTTTCCTTCTCCTTGTCAATGTTTAACACTTGTTCTCTTCGCCGGTTAAGCAGAGGTCCTCTTCGTTTCTTATCGTATCCTACAATCTAGTTTTTAGCATCCTTCTACATCAATACAACTCAGAAACCTCGATTATTTTCTCTCCCACTCTCCCTCTGCCATGGTTCCCATGCATGCTCTAAACGCAGATTCTCAATAGCTTCTTCCTAAAATTAAGGGTAAGGTTGGATACCAGTAGAAAATCTTATGACCAGGAAAGCGCCCGTGCAGGTTCGTTTGCCTTTGAGTGCTCCCTGCTGCGTCCGGCAGGTCTTACTTCGCTTCCAAGGTAGCAGAATTTCCTCACATACTCTTCTACGCGATCATAATGTTTCGGTTTTCCCTCAATCTTAATTCAGTTTTTCATTCAATTTAACAGGTACAGCACTTCTTCCTCACTTTCATTAAGCATGGAAAAATCATAAGAGGAGCTCATTACTAGAATCTCTTCATCCTAAACTCTTAATCGCCCTGTTGATAATTCCTTTTACTTACGTTATTGCTTCATCGGTGTATAAATTGAACAGCAAGACAAAAACACTACATCCGTGTCTTACACGCTTTCTAATGCAAGCACCTCGCTTTCGATGATCCATTCTTATTGTTCCCTTTTGGGTCGTGTGTACTGTTATATTACCGCTCTTTCGCAGGAGGGTACTCCTATTCCTGTCAGATATCCTCATATCTCGCAAAAATTTTACATTTTCTACTTCTCTTTTTATGTTTTACTCTGATTTTCCTTAAGGCTTGTTTCTATTACCAACTACAACGTCATAACCGCCTCTCTGGTGCTTTTTATCTTTCCAGAAGCCGAACTTATTGTCATCCAACACTTCCCCAGTTTTCTTGTCCAATCTTCGGCGTATTATTTTTGTTAGGAACTTGGATACATGATCTATTAAACTGACAGTGCATCAGTTCTCGCATTTATCCTCTTCTGCTGTATTGTGGATGATATTTTTTCCGAATATGTGAAGGTAAGTCTCCAGTCTCAGAGATTCTAACGAGTAGTTAATTACAACGAGTATTTGTACCTACTGAATGACGTTATATACGTGGACTATATACACCACTAAATATGCTATATCGTAGTTGGGACAATTCTAGGCCCTCTTGGATTTTCAGAATACTGATATGAGTAGTGTCCTTAAATGGCTTTGGCCTTCAATGTGTTTCTTCGTTGTTGTTGCAGGTGACAAATTTCACTTTAAGTATCAGGTTTTTAAATGTTCTGTATACTTGTCTGACAAATGAGACTCCTTTATAAATGGCTAACAGCTGCCAGGGAGATGTTGTACCGTGCAACGCTGAGAAATAGTAACTCATTAACAGTATTATTGATTACAAATTAGATTTCGTTCCGAAAAAATTCCTATTTAATCAATATTTCTTGCTTCGGAACACCACTGTTCTGAAAAATGTATAACCATATGCAAGTATACATCGTAACAGGGCATTAACAATCACTCAGACAATGATTTAACTATTTCTTTTTACGTCATATTCTCAAAATAATACTTTAAAAAACAAGTTTCTTACATGCGAGTACATCTGTGTTTTTACCTGACTTTTTTTTTAGTTTCCAAAACTTTACCTCAAAATGCTGAAAATTTTTATATAATTTTTCTGACACAGTTAGTTTGTCCATAATATAGTTAGAATGTTACCTGCTTCTTAACTCAAAATTATCTATGACACATCTAGCAAAAAACGCAAGGAAAGTTACATCACCGAGTTAACAGCGTTGTTCTTATGCAGTCTCTTTATTTAGAGAGAACAGAGATATTGTTATGTAATGTAATTATATTTGGAGTAGTTCTTACCAATATCAATAATATTCTGTCCAGAATCTCAGCTGTTCTGGTGTTCTCATAATGCCTACGCTTCACAAGAACTATTCATTATTAGTACTGATTCGTAAACACTCTGTATTTAAAACGCTAAGGCATGTATGAAGACCAAAGTAGTTTACATAATCTGTGCCTTAGAATGGAAATTAACAGAACCCCTTGTAATGTTATTGGTATTACAAACACTAAGAAATATTCGCGGAACCCTTTCGTTTAGTCATAATTACATCATCAAACAAATCTGACTGTATGTAACAGAACAATTGCTCGAACCGAATGCTGCCACCCACGTTACAGTCAAGCCGGAAAGCTGAAAAAACGTTTTCTGAGATGCAGATTCGTTGTACACTACGGTAAGAACTAAAAGGTGTGACTGAAAGTAATTGTTTACATACTACTGTTTTCGAAATCCATTATCATCCACATTGCAATACGATTGCACCGATTATTTAATGTCAAAAGTGGAGAATATTTGTATAAAAGGTAGTTACGCATTTCTCTCACATTGATTGTCCGAAGAGATATATGAACGTATTTCAGTTTCACTTCATCCTAGTTGTACGCAGTTCGTATTGGTCATGTGATAGATCCACGAAAGTTATGGTCAAAAGACAGCCAGTCAAAGGATTACCAATGAAATTTCAGTACGCAATCACTTTTCCTAGGAACTGAGGCCAGAACCATTTCCTCCATCTATTTCAGTAAGTTGAAGTTAAAAGTTATTTCCGAAAGCTAAAGTTATAACACAAACTGCAATATTATAACGAGATAAAAATAAGTGAATACCAATATGAGACAAATTTTTTAGTTTTAAAAATTTAATTTTTAATGCGCAAGGACAAATTCCAAACAAATAATACAATAATTAAGTGACTTGTCTTTAAAAACATGTAATGAAAGTCACATGAGGGATAACACAAGAATTTATGGAAATTTACAAACAACACGTGCTTCCAATGGTGGCATTTTGTCCTGCGTGGTTTTCCAATATTTCTCATTCTTCATATTTGACGTTAAGTAAGCACCAATAAATGTAAATAATGAAAGCAAACAGAACGGACTGAAACTAATAAGCAAAATTTTAGAAGCTCAGGGAAGAGGTTTGCGAAATTCGTGTCCACGGTAATAAACCGGGGCACACGTTTTAGACTGAAGTGTGGAGCAAAAAGAAATCCAGACTGTTGCTACAGATTCACTTCATATCGGAGTATGCAGTTCGTTATCTCTTCATAAAGATGAGAGTGACTGAATCTTCCCAGCTCTTGGAACAGGTTTGAGAGATAACTGTCCAAGGCATGATACCGGAGCATTAGTTCAAAACAGTAATTTGTAGCACAATGTCCAATCTACACACATCTTTAAAAGGTTCACAAAATAAAAAATGTCATATTAGCTCTTCGAACAGGTTTGGAAGCAATCTGTCCACGGTAATAAACCGGAGCACAAGTTTACAACTGAAGTTTGGAGCAAAATAGGTTCCAGACTGTTGATACAGATTCTCTTTTATCGGAGTATGCTGTTCGCTGCTTCCTCATAACGATTGGAGCGACTGTGTCCTCCAGGGTCTTGGAACAGGTCGGAGAGATTCCTGTCCACGGTATGAAACCGGAGCATTAGTTTAAAACTGTAATTTGTAGAACAATGTCCAATCTACACACGTCTTTAAAAGGTTCACAAAATAAAAAATGTCTTATTAGCTCTTCGAACAGGTTTGGAAGCTACCTGTCCACGGCAATAAACCGGAGCACAAGTTTGCAACTGAAGTTTGGAGCAAAATAGATTCCAGACTGTTGATACAGATTCACTTTTAACGGAGTATGCATTTCGCTGCCTCTTCATACGATGAGAGCGACTGAGTCCTCCTGGCTCTTGGAACAGGTCTGAGATATGCCTGTCCACGGTGTGAAACCGGAGCATTAGTTTAAAACTGAAATTTGTAGCACAATGTCCAATCTACACACTTCTTTAAAACGTTCACAAACTGAAAAATGTCTTATTAGCTCTTCGAACAGGTTTGGAAGCTACCTGTCCACGCCAATAAACCGGAGCACAAGTTTACAACTGAAGTTTGGAGCAAAATAGATTCCAGACTGTTGATACAGATTCACTTTTATCGGAGTATGCATTTCGCTGCCTCTTCATACGATGAGAGCGACTGAGTCCTCCTGGCTCTTGGAACAGGTCTGAGATATGCCTGTCCACGGTGTGAAACCGGAGCATAAGTTTAAAACTGAAATTTGTAGCACAATGTCCAATCTACACACTTCTTTAAAACGTTCACAAACTGAAAAATGTCTTATTAGCTCTTCGAACAGGTTTGGAAGCTACCTGTCCACGCCAATAAACCGGAGCACAAGTTTACAACTGAAGTTTGGGGCAAAATAGATTCCAGACTGTTGATACAGATTCACTTTTATCGGAGTATGCATTTCGCTGCCTCTTCATACGATGAGAGCGACTGAGTCCTCCTGGCTCTTGGAACAGGTCTGAGATATGCCTGTCCACGGTGTGAAACCGGAGCATTAGTTTAAAACTGAAATTTGTAGCACAATGTCCAATCTACACACTTCTTTAAAACGTTCACAAACTGAAAAATGTCTTATTAGCTCTTCGAACAGGTTTGTAAGCTACCTGTCCACGGCAATAAACCGGAGCACAAGTTTACAACTGAAGTTTGGAGCAAAATACGTTCCAGAATGTTGATACAGATTCACTTTTATCGGAGTATGCAGTTCGCTGCCTCTTCATACGATGAGAGCGACTGAGTCCTCCTGGCTCTTGGAACAGGTCTGAGATATGCCTGTCCACGGTGTGAAACCGGAGCATTAGTTTAAAACTGAAATTTGTAGCACAATGTCCAATCTACACACTTCTTTAAAACGTTCACAAACTGAAAAATGTCATATTAGCTCTTCGAACAGGTTTGTAAGCTACCTGTCAACGGCAATAAACCGGAGCACAAGTTTGCAACAGAAATTTTTAACAACAGGCTATCCAGGATGACAGCAAAGAATCACTTTATACCGGATTATACAGTTCTCTGTCTCTCCATGACGATGAGACGGACTGAGTCTTCCCAGCGGCTGGAAGAGTTGAGAGGACGCACGAACAGTTAGACGTCCACAGCCGAGGGTCTCAGCCTTGACGTCATCTCGGCTGCTAAAGATGCTCCGTCGTCATATGTTGTCTTTTCTGGAGCACCTGTGCATACAACATCTGCTATTAGTTATGCCACAATACCAACATCTTGCAATAGAGAATGAAGCAATCAGGCGGAAATGACGGTCCTTGATTAATTAATTTGTTATAGCCTTGAGGATAATTGTATAATTTAAGCTACTGGACAGTATTCTCATTGCAAAATAGTAGAAAACATTGTTATGTAAATAGTGCTTTCAGTATTTTATATTTTGGGTCGTTCCGTGTAAAAGTATCATAGGAAACACACTACGTTTATCGAGTGTTAACGTCGGATTTAAGTTAAGGAAACTATAGCTTCTAAAACTAGCTACAGAGTACCCTTGCTTGTCATTGCACTAAATCAATAATGATTGAGATCTAGAAGTTAGTATCAGAAAAATGCAGTTGAACCACATCACTATTTTGCAGCAGATATGCTGTTAGTCGTCCTATGGAATCAAACAGTTAAGAGGTACAATATTAACAACGCCGTGTTCCCCTTACGACCTAGAAAGGTTGACAGCACTGACAAGAATGTGTTGTCACGGCTGCTTCACTCAGTGACATTGTACAGACGTCTACAAACGGTAATCTTGACACGTGGTAACACATGCGGTACAGTTCTAAAGCACCACCAAAAAAGTCATTTTACAAGATGAAGGATGTGCTACAAAGGCCGGATATACTCGAATACGTATCTGTTATGAAATTTGCTTTTTCGTGGTTGAGACTGCGAAATCTAAATCGCTGAAGAGGAATAACTGATTATCTTATTTGAGCCACAGTCAATAAGAGCATAGCTCGATCAACACCAAGTTTAGTAAACACAGAAAGTAACGTCGTTCATTCATGTTTTAAGCATTACAGGTATCACATTCGTCACACCAATTTATACCACAGTTCGGAAAACTTTTCAGTCCACAGATCTTCCATTGGTGAAATTTATGTTGATACCACTAGCCCATTAATTCCACTCAGGTCGCTTACGTGCAGCGAATACAAAGTTAACGGGGAACAACGAATGATATTTGCATGTCACTGCCCCTAAACTAACACGGCCAATAGCGAACATAATCTAATACAACAATAACTCTAATGGCTCTGCTTCTAAATATTTACTACAAATATTACGTCTAGATGAAACAAATTATAAACTTTAAAAATTAGCCACGGCTACTGATTGTAACAACAAGCAAGATACAAAATGTATGTCATACCTTCTTTATCGGGAGAAGCCCCTAAGGCGTCTCGCGCTGCTGTTCACCTTTGTGAGTGTTTGGTGCCTTTACCTCTTCTTTATTACTGAGAGACGTGTCAGAGGTAGTTGCCTGTTGAGTTGCTTTCTTTGCTTTCGGCTTTCTCTCTGTGATCTTGCTACCTCTTTCTGTGGGCGGCGCTTGACCTTCTCGCCACAAGTGCAGACGCTTACGGAAATCGCTCTTCTTCATAGTCTTGGGCAAAACACCGAACTCAGATTCCCAAACATTACCTTTATTCGCGCCGCCATCTGCAGTCTTAGTCGAACTGCCTGTCGGTTTGTCAATGAGCACTCTCAGACATTTACGGAATTCCTCTTTGCTCATTGTTGATGGCTTGCGTCCCCAAAATGCTACGTTGTTAGGAATTTTATTCCCCTCTGCAGTCTTTGGTGTGCTGCTGGTGAGTACATTCAGGCGCTTACGAAACTCATCTTTGCTCATAGTCGACTGCTTATTTCCCCACATTGACTTCACGGTGTTCTTCGATTCTTCCATCCTTGACTTCACATTCAGCACTCCAGAGCAAACACTTGAGGTAAATCCAGTGTGGAAGCGGGTGTAGTGGAGGAAATTAGCCACTGCGATTCCTGGAGTCTGCCAGGTACTGCCCAAAGCCAAACGCACCGCACCAGCGCAGAGAGGAACCTTCGCGAACAAATTCATTGCAGAGCACATCTTTCTGTTGCGATTCACTAGCGGCGCGACTGATAGGTATTCGTTGCTAGGAAGCAGACCTGTCGGTGTTGCCTATTGGACGCTTTTCTTTTGTTTCCTCCCGACGATACAGTTCACGGTATATTCGTCACCCAGTTTGTTCAGTGCTCAGCGCTGTAGTCAAGTCGATTTTCTTGTAACTTCCAATCGGGCGCTATATACTACCTATTATTCTGACTTATTTGACGTTAGAAATCTAAATCAGCTGCATGTAACAGGAACTTTCCGACTTTTAACAGTCATCGTTACTTTGTTAAATATATGCCTTCAGTTATAATTCCCCTTTATGTTTACATACCATGAGGAATACAGCTTTCATAATAAAATACTTTTGTGTGTAGCGTCGATTTTAGTTATCAAAATATGTTTATAGTTATTACATGTAGAGTATGTTTCAGTAAAATTGTTCACGTCAGGAAGCGTTTCTGATGTAATTCTGTTTCCACCTAAATGAAATGTACAAAATGTACCCGCTAAATTGCTTGAACTATCTTGTCAGACTACATTAATTACTGAGATATCGGTATGAAACGAAGTAACAGTAATTTCTTCTTCTAGTAGTAACTATTGCTTCCAGTATAAGTTCAGCGGCGTTTCGCTCTAGGAAAACGACTACTATTTTACGAGATATTAAAATATTTAGAAGTTATAACTTTTCATTTTGTACATGAAAACGATTGCTATCTTATAGTGATATTCGTGTTGTTACAGAGAACTGTCGCATCAAGTTGGTGTGGTACTGCATTTTGATCCAACTATATAGCCTCCTTACCAAAGATGAATAGTGAAAAATCTTTAAATGAAAACTGTCACTGATCACTGTTGGCTACTTGTGGCTGCAGTGACTCACCAATGGCAGGAAAATTCGTGGTATCTGAGGAGGCCTTAATCAGAATTAAACTGCATTAAAAGTAGAGCCCTTGTTCCTGCTAGAAACCAAGGTTCATGTAGAAATCTTACTTACGGATTCTTCCGTTACCTCTTGGTGAAACAATTCGATATTTAAAGTCGAATAACAAGTACGCAGTTTTGTCCTTCTGATTTTTGTTTATTTGAAACTGTTTTCAGCTTATTAAGACTTCTTCACGGAATAATAGTCTAGCATCTGAAAGGCATAATAGTTTTTAAGTAACCAAACAATATTGGTAAGGATATTATCAGTTGAATAGTGTATTAAGCGTCATGCTTGGTCCTTAACGTCGAAATTACACTTTAAACAATAGAAATTGTAGAACTCAATAAAAAAATTAGAGATTGCAATATTGAAAGTAAGATGGTCTAATGATAAATTTTGCCAGTTCTTTACGTTGGTTGAGAAACTCTAAACTAAGCACTATTCATTTATGTTGTGTAATTAATGGGTTTTTAATCATTTTAAACTAAACTTTAGGCAATGCACAGTGTAAATACATAACAATTCAAATACTAATGTTACAGTAGAACTAATTACATGGTTAAGATGCCATATATTGTGAGGTCTCAAAGTTGGTTGAAAAACGTATAACTAAACACTAGTAACTTGTACAACAAATATGATTCAGAATCAAAGTATTTCTTTTTTTTGTAATAGGCAATTAGATACAATTACATGGATTGCATCAAACGATGTCTATTGTGTACATTTAGAGAAACTATCCGACAAATTATTCAAAAACCTTAAATCACGCAATTACAGAACTTAAGAGGTGCTACAGCTCATATCCTATGCAACAGACGTATTAAGTAACAAGCGTGCGCTCAAAATCACGTCCAATGGCAGCAACGAACTGTATATTAATTAGGGCCATAACAACTTGGCTGACTGAACAAGAACGCAGCTGGATATAACATAAGACCAAGTCAACACAAATGTACAACATGTAACCAACAGAGAAACTAAACTAAGCCTGTCAGAAGCACTTCAGTTAAGCAGGCAGTTAGCTGAAAATCAATAACTGGTTCTAAATGATCATCTACAGCTGAGCAATCGCCATTTTTAAGATTCGGAAGATGGAACCGATCAGCCACATTCACACAAGCTGGCACAATGATACATACTGCTACACAAAATTAAAACACAATGGAATTTCCTGTCCCTTACCTTGCTCACCCAACAAATTTCAGCCATATAACTTGTAACAGTTTAATATTGTTAATTGTAACCATGTACCGTTTTTCATATTGCTGACTACATTAAAATGTTATTTAAAGAGTAAAATATCTTTCTTGCACCATTCACCATATGACCTGTAATGCTGTAAGATTCTGTATTTTAATGGTTGTGCGTAATACGATAATAAAGGGCACGTTTGTTGCACAACATAAATGAAGAGCACTTACTTTAATAATTTTTCAGCCAATGTCAAGACATCTGAAAATTTAGCATTGTAATGATTTAATCAGTAATATTGCGCAGTTTCATTATTTATTGTGGTTAACGTTGTACAATGTGTAATGTATATTTTCAACTTTAAAAAACAAATTTGATGGAGATCAATCTATGCAAGTGATTGTATTTGTGCATCTAATGCTTGGATACCTAAGGACCACAGTCCCTTTTGGACGCTAGTCAATTGGTTATTGAAGTTGGCCTAATAAGATGAAAACTAGTTTGAAATAAGCGACAGTCAATAGAACAATAAGAGTGTATTTTTTATTCAATCTTAATTCCATGTAGAAAATTGAACAGATTTGGAAACAGGCAATCGAGGTTAAAAATTGTTAAATAGTAAGTCTAATAAGAAGATGAACAATTACATTGAAAAACAACAACAGTAAAAGCTGCAAAAGGCAAACTACAAAAAGGGAATGTCATGAAAAAATTCCTTTACGTTGATGAATGTTAGAAACTCTCATTTGCAGTCCTGCAACAACGTCTTGACAGACCAAAGAAACCCTTGCGACGTCAATGCAACACGCTGCAACACTGGGATGGTTCAATCCTCCTGCGTCGTCTAAACTTATTAAGGTATTAAGTTTACCCAACGGAAAAATTTCACTAGCTTCAAATCAGGCGGGCGTGTAAGCCAACACTATTTTGATTTTTAAATCATTGGCTGTCTGGAACTACCCACTGAGCCAGCTCAACAGTGGAATATCAGTTACGATGAACGAAGGCACGGACAAAACAGCAGTCAGTCTCTGAGCGGTGACAGGTTCCGACCCAACCGGAATCGCACCGAGGCCCCTTCGGTAGCCAATCAGTCGCGCTGACCGCGCAGCTAACGAGGCGAACGCCTAGGGTAAGCCGTTTGCCCTCACTTTCTCTACAGGTACTAGGGCATATTGCTGCAACGCTTTCCTGTCCTCAAGTCAGTTGCGACTCGGGAACTCGTCATGCTGGTACCGCATACGCTCTCAATTGTGCTTCCTCCATCAGTGCACTTCGGTAAGTAACTGTGTGTATCATTCATCCGTCAAGATTTATGCGGTTCAAACATAACCAATCACGTAGTCTTATTACCCCACGGAGCGTTCACACTGCACTGCGACTGACGTTCAGCATGGACAGAGCTGGACCTCAGTGGCCCGAGAATCTGTTCTTCGTACATTCTCCTGTCCATAATATGTGAAGGTAGCTTCATCGGTAAACAAAATTCTTTGAAAATAGAATGTGTTACCTTGATATCGCATCAGAACTGAGTGACAAAATTAAAAACATCTTCCACAATGACGCCAGATAATGTTTTCTACTGCTCCAGACAAGACAAATGACACAGAGGGCAGGTGTATATGCGCAAAATATGAACATTGTTTCGCTGACATATTCGAGAGGCAGTCAGAGTCTTCTGCGGCTAACACACATGGATGCCGGAGCCTGCCTCCGGCGGAAGTTGTGCGAGAAGGTCACGAGCTCACGTCCAGGCGGCCAAGCGGCGGTGGGGTGAGACAGATAAATCGCAGAAGAGTACTGAGACTACGTCGTTCGAAGGCAGCAACTGTAAGTGAACGCATATTGAGTAAACAGTAAACATGGAAGCATTAAGGAAGAATACTGTCAGATGTACCTTCCTACATGGTTGCATCAAACCACGAACAATCGAGAGTCACGATTCGCATATTGTGAGGATAGATTTACCAGCAGGATATATTCATCGGTTTCGGTTTTGCTTAATTAATAGTGCAGTTTTTGTTAAACTCGGAACTATGATATAAAAGACTCATGGGCAAAACTACAAGAGAGGCAGATTTTGTGACTCTCCCAGACAACATTATCAAGACATCAATATCAGCAGCTGGATTGCGATTACGAAGCGTTACTATGGATAAAATTCCATTGGAAATGGAACATTCTGTTGGTACTGAAATTTTTTTGCATGGTTCTCGACATCAAACAAATGAAATAGACGATGAACACCCACTTCAGTGCATTTTATGCTGTTCGAGTGCTCCGCTCTAATTAAGAGACACATGTGTCGTCTTTCACTAACTCTAGATTAGTACAGCCTCGTACAATGTACCATAGTAGTAGAGTATAAAGAACTAAATTTTTTTACCTAATTTGGTACGCAGCATATCATTAGAGATGTAATACTTCCAGTCAATTAGCGCATAACCTAGAAATATGACTTCCTTTGCATGAACTGGGTGTAATGCAATTTTCGGTGATTTACAAGCAACGTAACAGTTTCCTCTAGGTCTCTATAGTTAATATGAAAGGATTTCATGCCGTGGTCACAAATGAAAGTCAACGGAATCCTTCGCTGTATATGGGCAAGTTGGTCACTTACACCCAACTTGTGTTCGTAGGCTCCAGCAACTACCATCAAATCGGAGCGTGAAGGGCAATCGCAACATGATAACGGAAACAACTTGTGCTGCTGTGACTAATAAATCAGTCAGCCTAGTGACCCTGTCTAGCAACATACTAGATCAATAGCCCAAAGACGAATATCAAGGAGGGGCAAGTGAAGTGAAGGATGTTCAAAACTAACAGTCATACGCACTGTCGAACCCCTTAGTGTACAGCCGAAAGCGTCACTGATACAGGATCCTTAGTTCCATTTGCAACTGTGAAGGATGTTTAAAACTAACAGTCTCACTCACTGTCGAACCACTTTATGTGCAGCTGAAAGCGCCACTGATACAGGATCCTTCTTTCCATTTGCAACCGTGAAGGATGTTTAAAACTATCAGTCACGCCCACTGTCGAACCATTTAGTGTACATGTGAACGCGCCACTGATACAAAAACCTTCATTCCATTTGCAACCTCAATCACAGCCGGCGAGTTTTCGGCAAAAGACGGAAGATACCGACTTTCGCGACGTTGACATGGTTCTCATAGACTCACGAACAGGAATCCCCAATAAGTACTGAAACTCTAAATGGTCCTCTCGCATCAATACATGAAATCATCGGACAATCTGTATAATCGTACATCTTTCTCTCAACCGGAAACACAGCAGAGACAGTAGCGGTCTCCACGAGCACTGACATCACGACAAGAGTTTTCTTCCAAAGAATAGGACACGAAAGAAACGAGAATTAGGAAATAAAATAAAACGTTGACTTGAGATCCTCCGATGTCAGTTAAAAATGGTACAAAAGCGAATGCAGCTGTGAACAAGTACACTACGTGAACCATACCCGAAAAATAAAACTCCACTCTCGGACTTGCGCTATGACCCAAAAATCCTCTGGTATGAACACATGTCTCTTTAGGTGACAATCATGAGTGCACGGACATATCCATTAGATACAGTAAATATAAACAGCATATATTCTGCGACCAAGATGCTTCATTTGAAGGGCTGGGAGCAAAAGCGTGGAAAGACGCAATGGCAGGCTCGAGTGGGAGCTGTTTGTCTAATAAGCAAAGGGAACCGAGAATGCAATTGAAGTTTAAGGATCTAAATGATAGTGTTATATTTTTTGAGGAATCTGGATCTCAGCATAATCCGTCTAGTGATGAAGAAAGCGAAGAAGATCATAATACCAGCCAGCTGGAGTGGCCGAGCGGTTGTAGGCGCTACAGTCTGGAACCGCGTGATCGCTACGTTCGCAGGTTCGAATCCTGCCTTGGGCATTGATGTGTGTGATGTCTGTAGGTTTCTTAGGTTTAAGTACTTCTACGTTCCAGGGGACTGATGACCTCAGCTTTGAAGTCTTATAGTGGTCAGAGCCATTGGAACCATAATACCAGCAATGTAAGTACTTGGCTCAGTACACATTTAGGTTATGGTGTTTAACATGTTATGCTCTTAGAAAACTAGACACGTGCTTTGGTGATTTCTAAGATTAAAAAGTGTAATTTAAAACACTATTAAACTTCCTCTTATGCATTATAAACCGTTGAATTACATTCTGTGATCTGCTAAGTGTATTTTTTTAACTTACCATGTTTTGCACTTCACTTGTGAAATGAACACTTGAGGAGGGCTACAATTCCGAAGGTAGTACGCCAATCACAGTTCATTGGAAAAAAAAGGAAAACACAGATGAATCTTAAAAGTACACAAATCATTACAGAACCATTTGAGATGCAGTAACAGAACACAGGGAGTGGTAATGAAAATATTCCTGTAAAAAAATTTGAAATTAACAATAGGAAGGGAAAGAAGCACAAGAGTGTAGTGGCCTTGAGCACACAACGGTTAACAAAGGAATAATTTGGGGGCAAACGAGAAATAGGTCATGAATCTGAGTGCAAGAAACAGTCTTTTGTCAAGATTACAGAAGAACTTAAAGGGGGAAAATTATTTTCAGAACACTGTGGCATGAAAAAACGTGATCTTCAGAATTCGTGTGGGTGATTCAAAGCCGTTCCAGTTAAACGTATGTATACTAAGAAGGGCGACAGAAGTAGAATATTTATTAGTGTGGTACATACGGTTTTGAAGGATTCTGTGGAAGTGGTATTTTGTAAAGTAGCATTTGTAAACTTACAGGGACTTCAAACATCAAGGGGAGGGTTGACATTATTGTTAAGAAACCAGCTCTAGGTCGGGACACCCCTCCTTTGAACCAGACAGGCCCTTTTGGAACTAGGAATAATGCTTTTAGTGACGATCAGAGAGAGTATGTAATATTAACAAGATTCCGAAATACGGAAGTCATTTCACGTGGATACATAACCCCATGGTTTATATTGGAGTTGAACAATCAATTAGAAGTATTTGTGATGATTACATCAATCATGTCTGCAAAAGAAAATGCAGTAGAGCGATTTTCGTACGACAAGTACAGAAAAATCTTCAGTACACTGAATACATATTTGGAGCAACCAGAGGCAGGCATGTGAAGAACAGGTGACACACTTTCCCGGATAATGAAAGACTGCAAATAACAAAGTGAAACTAAAGAACCCAATGAGTTAGAAGATTAGCAAGATTCGCACCGTAGGAGAGCACAAGCTCGATTTCCAAAAATAAAAAGAATCTAGATATTGCCAAAGCTGAAGAAGATACTTATTCGTTCACACTCGACCTTCATCAAGCACTACCTCCTCATAAACTGAGTAGTGGTATGGTGTTTTATTCCAGGAAATCGTGGTGCTAAAATTGTTGTGCACATGATTGCAAGTGTGGATTTGGTTACTTCTGTATTTGGGATGAACGAACTGCTTTTAAAGAAGCATATCGTGAAAGTTAATGTGAGAGGAAAGAAAATTGTTTGGATAGGTGATAACTGTGATGTCTAAAAGAAAAATCTGTCTATAGTAGCTTTATTGTCATGTATCAAGTAGAACATCATTTCCATATATCAGGCTTTCTTACAATATAACATATTTAGCTTAATTTCCCCATTTCAGGAAATACAATGCTTACTTCCGACCAAGATTTTTGCCATGTAGAATGCTATGTAAGAAGAAATGCCCCACAACACTGGGGAGAAATTATAGAATAATCTTCTCAAGGAAAGAAGTTAATAGTAACAAGAATGATGCAGATGGATTTCGTAGATCTGGAGAAAGGCTGAACAAAAGGAACCTACTCAATTAAAAGATGCAGTTGCCTTCTCATGGATGATCCAGTGAAGTTTAAGATTAAGTACCAATATAATGTGATCGATGAAACTATAAATCTTTGTCCAAGAGGTCAAGCTGGAACACTAGAAAAGGTCGTAGAATGATGAAAGAAAATTTAGATCCGATTATGACAGACATTTTATCCCTGGAAGATAAGGCTCCAAGCATTTTCTTATAACAATATTACAATAAAATGAAGATAGGTCACAGACCAGAAGTAGACTTAGGTGAAGAGAACTGTCCTTCAATAATAACTAAAGAAACATAAATAGGTCAATTCATATATATTGCAGTATCAATGTTCAATTTATCTGTCCTATTTCTCAAAGTAAACGGGTGTGAAAAAAATGCCAGGATATGTTACAGAACCCAAATTTATGAAATAGTTATAGACTGAATATGTTTATTAGTATTAATTAAGGTTTATGTCATACCAATAATCTCTTAGAAGAGAAAAATACGTACACACTTAAATATTAAGTATATCTCTTACACCATTATTAAGATATTGTGAAATTCAAAAATTTTGGGTTATGGTATAATATTTTCAACAGATATTACTTAACACTCATTCCTTAAGAATTACGTGACGTTAAACTTACAGTAATTTCCCTGTTATTAAGATTAGTTTTATACGTGTCTCTGTTTGTAGAGATAATTTTATCCTCAGTTGATGTTCACGCAATAATGATCAAATGGGTCCACATTATTACAAACAACTTTTCATATTAAGAAGATAAGACAGTTGTGTGTTACTCAGTGTGACAGATTACATTATTCTCCAGAATTAAATAATATATATAAATGAGCCTTTACACTGAAATACCATAATTATTAATATTAAAAAACACGGTAACCGACATTTCGGATGAATTTTCGCATGGAAAACATGATAAGCCACTCAAAATAGTTAGAAAATATTAAAGACATTATTCTAATTTAATAAAATGCTTCTCTATATTTAACTGTCATTACTCTCAATTTTCCAGCTTACAATGTGTAATGTAAATTTCAGGACGAAGAAAGCTGAGTTATCATGGATCTTGATTTCCTTTGGGGTACCATGTTCTTGCCCAAAGCCCTTCAGTTGTGGAACCATTTACAGGAAACAGAAGTCGATATCACATATTTACAGGAAGTATGCTCTCCTGACGCTGCAAACGCCACCGGATTGGACTCATGTCAAGGCAAGGAATATCCTGCGCACTTGTACATGTCTCCCATATGGTAGAGGCAACAAATGCCTACTCTTTGAACAAATGTTATTTTATGTCCCATCACGGTCAGGAGCTTGAGGCGAGAGAAAAAAATTCCTTAAGGTGCATCAAATGCAGCTTATTAAAAATTTCGCATCGCACACGATTATAGTGAGCGATTTTAACTGGATGAGTCCTAATTTTAACTTTTGTGCCGAACTGGAAGGAATTACGGCCAAAGTACTGTTGGTGGATGTGTGGTGCCAATGGAAACTCATAAAATCAGCCTTTATTTGCGTCACAGTTACAGGGGTTAGCAATCTTGATAGAACATACGCTCAGATGCAAATGGTGGCGGGTATAGCAGACTGTGAACTACAGCATACACACATACACACTATGTGATGAAAAGTGTCCGGGAATCTGTATGAAAATGACTTACAAGTTCGTGGCGCCCTTCGTCGGTAACGCTATAATTCAATATAGTATTGGCCCACCGTTAGCCTTGATGACAGCTTCCACTCTGTTCGGCATTCGTTCACTCAGTTGCTGGAATGTTTATTGGGAAATTGCAGCCCATACTTGACGGAATGCTGCACTGAGGAGAGGTATCGATGTCGGTCGGTGAGGCCTGGCGCAAAGTCAGCTTTATACAATGAAAATCTAAAATATCATGGTCTGTGTCTTCGGCTTTTAACTTGTTTTTTAAAAGTCCCACCATAATTATATTTGTTCCACAGAAAGCTCTGGCCCCAACTATTGTAATGTTTACCATTATGTTCCAGGATAACCACTTGTTTCCACACAACTAACAACAAATTCTAACAAGTCCTGACCAGTGGTTCTATCTTTCATGGATACTATAACCAGTTATTCATCGGTGATGACGAAATGTTCTTTAATTCCACGGATAAAGATGACTACTTGTGCAGTGTCTTCAATCTCTGTGCTTTCGTCCATTGCCAGTGAAACCAAACAATTTCTTCGCTCACAGTCTTTAGCTGGTCTGCAAGTTGGTCACTAATTAAATCAATCCACAACGCTATAGACCTCCTTGACAACTAAACGCTCTCCAATATGGTTTTAACCTCAGGACACACTACACTTGCACACTACCATCAACTGTTTAATAAACTTGCCATCCGAAAAAGGTTAGTTTCGTTTAGCAAGATTATAGGCGACCTTGAAACTTGCTTCTGTAGCACTATTTTGAAGCGGTGTTTGCTTAGTAAATAACGCTTGTTGCTTCTTCAAGCGTTTCACGAACTATGCTGCTTTTATTTTTCGTTCTTCGTCTGAAAGTTTGCAGTTAATGTCACTGTGGTTTGTTTCGTGATGTCGTTTCAGATTGTACTCCTTAATACGGCAACTGCATCATGGCATAATAAAAATGCGGCTTTATATCCTGCATCAATAAAGAAATATTTCCTCGTCCAGTCTTCATTAAACAAACGTCATTTACCACCGACTTTACGCTTCTTCTTAGGAGTCATGATTTCACTGAAGTATATATATATATATATATATATATATATATATATATATATATATACATATATATAACGTTGTACTGCTGCACAGACTAAACACAAGTAAACCATATGAAAGAGAAGAAAATTGCTCTGAACGTCGTACTATTCACTCGGCGCGGGACCAATACAGCGCTCCCATCTGATCCATCAGATACCGCTAGGAACATAAATTTGCGCCAATAGAAGGATGCACAGTGCTTTCTTTATTCCGTGCCCGTGGCGGCTGATGGTAGTGGTCCCGTAATCCACCGCCCCACACTGACTGCGTGACTGTAGAGACATCTGTCGGTAGTACGCACTACCAAGTAGCGCAGACGCTCGCGGATGTTTTAGGTCGCGCGGGGAAGGTAAATTTTGTTTTTCCTATGAATTTTGTAAATGTCTTGGCGGGCAACACAAAGCCCCTCCGCGGCTACATGCGGCCCGCGGGCCGCCATCTGCCCACCCCTGCTCTGCAGACATACTTCCATGAAAGAACCACTAGCTTAAGGTACATACCTTCAAACTTTAAAAACGATTTGATAATCCCAACTACCACAGAAGTCAGAAACTTTTAGACATAATAATACCCAAAAATTTGCTCGAAAACGTTATAACTGCATTTCACTACCACAAACCACGTGAGGAACAATAGGCTGATGGAAGGTGTCCTGATGGACGATCAGTTTGAGGACCCGAGGAATATTTGAACACCTGAGACAATACAAATTAAGAATTCTCCTAGAGGACAGACTGAAGAAAAAGGCAAATTTATACTGGGGTGATAAAATTCATGGGACACCTAATAACCTACTTTTGATCGGCATAATGCAACAGCTCGACATGGCGTGGACTCAACAAGTCGTTGAAAGTCCCCTGCAGAAATATGCAGCCACGCTTCTTCTATAGCCGCTGTTAATTTCGGATGTTTCGGAGGTGCAGAATTCTGTACACGATTTCACTTCTTGATTATAGCCCGTAAATTTTCGATGGAATTCGTGTTGGGTGATCTGGATGGCCAAACAATTCGCTCGAATTGTCCAGAATGTAATTCAAACCGACAGCAAACAATTGTGCTTTGCGTCAATTCCATTGTTGTTTGGGAACATAACGTCCATGAATGGCTGCAGATGGTCTCCAAGTAACCGAACATAACCATTTCCATTCAGTTATCGGTTCTATCGGACCAGAAAACCCAAGTTCGTTCTAAGCCAGCACAGCCCACACTTTTATGGAGCCACCACCAGCTTGTCTTGTTGACAACTTGGGTCCTTGGTTACTCGAGCGCTAGCGTTAGCTCTCACCAACTGAAGGAGGGACTCGTCTGACAAGGCCACGGTATTCCAGTCGTCTAGCGTCCAACAAAGGGTGGTCAGGAGCCCAGGAGAGGCACTGTTGGCGATGTCGTGCTGTTAGCAAAGGCACTCGCGTCTGTCGTCTGCTGCCTTAGTACATTAACGCCACATTTCGCAGCACTGTTCTAATGCATACGTTCATCGTACGTCCCACATTGACTTCTGAGGCCATTTCACTCAGAGTTGCCCGTCTGTTGGCACTGAAAATTCTATAAATTCTATACAAACCCCGCAGCTCTCGGTTGGTAAGTGAAGGTCTTCAGCCACTGCGTTGTCCATGGTGAGAGGTAATACGTGGAACTTGTTGTGCTCGCCATACTCATAACACTGCGGTTTTCAGAATATTGTATTCTGTAACGATTTCCGACATGGAATGTCCCATGCGTCTAGCTACAACTACCATTTGTCGTTCAGATCTGTTAATTCCCGTCATGGGGCCATAACCACTTTGGAAAGCGTTTCACATGAATGCCTGGGTACATACACACACACACACACACACACACACACACACATACACACACACACACACACACACACACACTTATATATATATATATATATATATATATATAAATATATATATATATATACACACTCCTGGAAATGGAAAAAAGAACACATTGACACCGGTGTGTCAGACCCATCATACTTGCTCCGGACACTGCGAGAGGGCTGTACAAGCAATGATCACACGCACGGCACAGCAGACACACCAGGAACCGCGGTGTTGGCCGTCGAATGGCGCTAGCAGCGGAGCATTTGTGCACCGCCGCCGTCAGTGTCAGCCAGTTTGCCGTGGCATACGGAGCTCCATCGCAGTCTTTAACACTGGTAGCATGCCGCGACAGCGTGGACGTGAACCGTATGTGCAGTTGACGGACTTTGTGCGAGGGCGTATAGTGGGCATGCGGGAGGCCGGGTGGACGTACCGCCGAATTGCTCAACACGTGGGGCGTGAGGTCTCCACAGTACATCGATGTTGTCGCCAGTGGTCGGCGGAAGGTGCACGTGCCCGTCGACCTGGGACCGGACCGCAGCGACGCACGGATGCACGCCAAGACCGTATGATCCTATGCAGTGCCGTAGGGGACCGCACCGCCACTTCCCAGCAAGTTAGGGACACTGTTGCTCCTGGGGTATCGGCGAGGACCATTCGCAACCGTCTCCATGAAGCTGGGCTACGGTCCCGCACACCGTTAGGCCGTCTTCCGCTCACGCCCCAACATCGTGCAGCCCGCCTCCAGTGGTGTCGCGACATGCGTGAATGGAGGGACGAATGGAGACGTGTCGTCTTCAGCGATGACAGTCGCTTCTGCCTTGGTGCCAATGATGGTCGTATGCGTGTTTGGCGCTGTGCAGGTGAGCGCCACAATCAGGACTGCATACGACCGATGCACACAGGGCCAACACCCGGCATCATGGTGTGGGGAGCGATCTCCTACACTGGCCGTACACCACTGGTGATCGTCGAGGGGACACTGAATAGTGCACGGTACATCCAAACCGTCATCGAACCCATCGTTCTACCATTCCTAGACCGGCAAGGGAACTTGCTGTTCCAACAGGACAATGCACGTCCGCATGTATCCCGTGCCACCCAACGTGCTCTAGAAGGTGTAAGTCAACTACCCTGGCCAGCAAGATCTCCGGATCTGTCCCCCATTGAGCATGTTCGGGACTGGATGAAGCGTCGTCTCACGCGGTCTGCACGTCCAGCACGAACGCTGGTCCAACTGAGGCGCCAGGTGGAAATGGCATGGCAAGCCGTTCCACAGGACTACATCCAGCATCTCTACGATCGTCTCCATGGGAGAATAGCAGCCTGCATTGCTGCGAAAGGTGGATATACAATGTACTAGTGCCGACATTGTGCATGCTCTGTTGCCTGTGTCTATGTGCCTGTGGTTCTGTCAGTGTGATCATGTGATGTATCTGACCCCAGGAATGTGTCAATAAAGTTTCCCCTTCCTGGGACAACGAACCTTCAGGAAACATAATTCACACACAAATAAAGAAAAGATGTTATGTGGACGTGTTTCCGGAAACGCTTAATTTCCATGTTAGAGTTCATTTTAGTTTCGTCAGTATGTACTGTACTTCCTCGATTCACCGCATTGATTTCATACGGGATACTCTACCTGTGCTGCTAGGATATGTGCCTTTACAAGTGCGATACAACATGTGGTTCATGCACGATGGAGCTCCTGCACATTTCAGTCGAAGCGTTCGTACGCTTCTCAACAACAGATTCGGTGACCGATGAATTGGTAGAGACGGACCAATTCCATGGCCTCCACGCTCCCCTGACGTCAACCCTCTTGACTTTCATTTATGGGGGTATTAGAAAGCTCTTGTCTACGGAACCCCGGTACCAAATGTAGAGACTCTTCGTGCTCGTATTGTGGACGGCTGTGATACAATACGCCATTATCCAGGGCTGCATCAGAAGTAATAAAATGAGCTCTAACATGGAAAGTAAGCGTTTCCGGGCACATGTCCACATAACATATTTTCTTTTTTTGTATGTGAGGAATGTTTCCTGAAAGTTTGGCCGTACCTTTTTGTAACACCCTGTATATATAGGGCGAGGTAGAATGTTTGTGCTATTTTTCATTAAAGAGATATAAAGCCGTCTTTGGTTTTTTTTAAAAGGATCCCTATGTTAAATTTTAGCGTGACATGATGTGCATAAAAAAGAAGGTTTCAAGTATGTGTATATCATAATTTATAGGCGAAATGTTTTTGAGACACAGATATATTCTCTTGTTGTGTTTGTCCTTCGAAGCGGCACTGTCCAATGCGACCTTTCCTGTTGTGTTGATTATATGGTAAACGTCACGAGTCCGTCCTATCACAAACACGCCCATTTACTCGACAATAGTAATACATACTGCGATATTTTGTGCAAAAATCAACTCATCATATCGCGGAAATATTATTCACTTATTTGACAGCTGTGACACCACATACAGCATTAAAATACAACAAGATGTTAATACATTTTACGTAACACAAATACAAGTGTAAATGAGTATGGCCTTGTTGGTCACAATTATTTCGTACGTATTTGCTTTTTATTCGTAAATATTTGCTATTGATGACGATACGAAGCAAATACACACAAAGATGCAAAATACATACTGTACATGGTACAAAACAATGCTTCCCCTCTGCTGCAATCCTCATTTGCAGTCGCCGTTCGAATGATTTTGAACTGCTGCGAGGGTGTCACGTGAGATATCATCGCAAGCTTCTATGATACGTTGCTTCATATTATCTGGCGTGGACGGTATCTGAGCATAAACTTTATGTTCGATTTCTCCCCACAGAAAAAAATGAAGAGGAGGCTATCAGGAGCCCGGGCTGGCCACTTCACTTCAGCACGTCGTCCTATCCAATAATCCGGGAACTTTTATTTAACAGCTCTGTAGCCACACGGGATGAGTGAGTAGGACAGCTTTCATGTTGAAACGTCATGCACTGACTCATAGCTAGTGGTACCTCTTCCAGGAAAATGGGCAGAAAGTATCGCAGGAACTGTGAATAGTTAATGCCATTTAGTGTACCCAGAAGGAACGACATTTCCAACGATGCCACAACGGACGTTAACACTCCACGGTTGCTGATGCTGTACCTGCTGCAACCAATGAGGGAGCTCTATTGACAAGTAATGCATATTATACAAATTCACATTACCGTGGTTGGTTAAATTCGCTTCGTCAGTAAAAAGCACCCGTTGAGAAAACGTTGGATCATCTTTTGGGCGCTGCAGTGCAAATCGATATAATTCCTGGCACCATTAGAAATCCACACCGGAGAGTGCTTGATGAAACGAAACGTGAAACGGGCAAAATCTATGCCTGTGTAATATGTTTAGAACACTTCTCTGACTTATACGTCGCGACGAAACAATATGCGCCAACGCTAGAACGCCCACTTTATGTACCTCGCCAGTTACAGTTTTTCTGCCTTGTCCTCTGTATGGCGGTCCATGATCCAGATTGAAGTAGTTTCTTGCAGATACATGCAGGAAGATGGCGCGTAGACGTCGTTAAACTGCGAGCTTCTGTAAAAGATCGACATTATTGGAGCTTCTTCGTTCATTTACACTTGGTATACTTTTGTTGTTGTTTCTGACACGCTCTGTGTACCATGGTGATGAGCTCCGTCGTTTGTTAGTTTATTTCACGTAAATGTGTCAATTGCTCTCCATACAATTTTTTCGAATTTAAATCACATCTGGTCTACACTTACGTAGTCAATTTGAAAGGAGTGGAGGTTGTCTCTGAGGGAGGCACCAAATGAATTTTAATCTGCGTTTTTTGATTAATATGTATCTCATTTAGCTTTGGTGGATTTGGTACTTACGGTATTCAGTCTCGCTACGACAGCCCTGTGTTCACTAATTCCTGCTTCGGTTTTGATGATTGGTATTAGCTTAGGATTATTTGTTGTTAGGAAGTGAAGTATGTTTTCACAACCGTTTACGATTGGCGATGACTCATTAACTGACTTCTCGACATAATTTTCAAATAATGCGTTTAGCACAGTTCCCGATGATGATTTATGCGTACCTGTGGATTTAAAAATGTGTTTTCGCCAACATATCGAGAGCAAATCAAAGTCAGCACGAACTATAGTTGTATGAGCCAGGTAAGTGTTTCCAATTGAACTGAAATTTTCTTTGAATCTTTCAGCAGTTGTATCACCTGAACTGAGAGGACGGTAAAAGGTTCCATTTATAATTTTACTCCGGTTGCCAAAAATGACCTCTGCTCATACTAACTTGCAGGAACTATTCTTCTTCATGTTTCGATTTTTTCCCGTCAGAGTAGTTACTAAGTGGTAACGACTGTTCCAAGACTGTTGGAACGTGCTGTGTATTGCTGTATGTGGTCTATTTTATTTGTGCAGAGAAAACTGTAGTGCTGCAGAACTGTTGGCGGTAAAGAGCAAGGGTGCTCCATGCTTAGCGGAAACTCTAAATGCGGAATTCGAATGCTCGAAGATAATGTAATGGATCTGCACTGTTCACACTGGTATGTTACACAAGCCAATCGTCAAGTGCTCACAGACATTGAAACAGCAACAGATTTGCAACTATTTCATTTAAACAACACGTTATTATTTTAGATACTTGTGAAATAAATAATGACATTATTTGCAAGAATTTTAGTCGTTGGGATAAGAGCTCTTGAGTAACTGAAGAGAAAACTTGTTCAAAATCGAACCTAAAGATGTGAAATAATAATCATGAATTTATGGTACATTCTTCTATATACATTTATACGCACATAACTTTCAATAATAGTATTTACGGTATGTGATTTAAAACTGTAATTTTAGTGAACTTTTCGTGTTTGTATGTCTTTAAGGAACAAATAATGTTTGCAGTTCACCCTTGAAAAGGCTACATATAGTTGTCCGTGCGCAAACTCCGAATTTCGTAAATAAAACCCTGTTCTTTGAACCGTTTGACTCTGTGACTTGTTTATAGCGATCATAAATGTAATTTTAATAGACAATTGTCTTCTTGTCAGCTGAAAATACGTGCTTGAATTAGATGTTACTGATTGTATCAGTGGTATTACAACAGTTTTGCCTGTGTCAATCAGCTGAGCAGTAATTATACATGCATTGAGTTTTGTTACAAACATCCATGCTCCGTTGACCAAGTACTATTTAGCGTCCAAGTTTCTTATCAACATGAGAATAATATTTTAGGCGCTGATGACCTCGATGTTGAGCGCCCATAAACCCCAACACACACATAATATTTTACTTTAGTTTAACTTCATGCGGCGGTAATCCTCTTGGATTTAATGAATGTAAGATCCCTATCGAATGTTTTTCCATTCAGAAAATATATTCTTTTGTAAAAGTCAACCTGAACGCTGGGCAGAGATAATGGGCTACCGCAATGTTTACGGTTATTATCTCTTACTGTACTGCGTATAAAATATGCAGTTAAAACGGGATTTGTAATAAGATAACATGAAAAGGGAGTTTAGCATTTATGATTAATGTTGTAGCTTCTTAAAATTTAGTTACGAAGCTGGGCATCCATGATCCGCTTCTGCCCATAATGGTTAAAAGTCTCTTTTACATTAAAAGTTTATGCCAATAGTTCATTTGGTGCATTATTGGTACGCAGCGTCAGAAGCTGGTGATACACCACCTCTAGCGTTTTAATGGCCTCACTTCGGCAAGGAGGAGTGCCCACAAGTTTCTTCTGATATATATCGTCGTATGGATATCAAACGACTGAGATATTAAGTTCTATGCTTCAGTCACACTTTTAACTAGCCGAGCCTTTTCCTAGGGTTTCCTATCGGGTGATTTAACCAGACAGTCAAGTGGCGTCTGAGTGCTCGTCTAACCAGTCATGTGTATGAGCAGCACTTTGAACACGGCTGATCTCATTTGCCAAGATAGGAGTGAGCACAGTATACACTTAAGTAAGATATAGAGGAAAAGGCAACACTTGTTGAAATAAGGTTCCTGGTTCATATTTACTTTAAACTGAATGAACGAAAGCGAGGGATGATGAGAGTTTAAGATCTCGTCGACATCGTGTTTATTAGTGGCGGAGAGAAAGCTGAATTGATGGGAAATAAAGAAGACAGATTGGAAGATTAGATGGGTTAGTCACTTAACTAATGAGGAGGTACTACACATTATTGGGGAGAAAACAGATTTGTGCCACAAACTGACTGGAAGTAGACATCGGTTGGTAGGACATGTTCTGAGACATTAAGGGGTCACCAATTTAGTACTGGACGGGAGCATAGGGGGTCAAAATTACGGAGGGAGACCAAGAGATGAATCCAGTAAGCATATTCGGAAAGATGTAAACTGCAGTAATTACTCGGAGAAGAAGAGGCTCGCACAATATGGAAAGCTGCATCAAACCAGTCTTCGGACTGAAGACCACAACAACAATGGCGAACTAAATCGGCCGTGCGTTATTGAAAGGAGCAATTCTGAAATTTGCCTCAATGATTTTTGGAAATCTCGGAAATCCTTAGCCTAGATATCTGGATGCATAATAAATCGAGGTCTTGCAAAATCGAGTCCAGTGCCTGAGCCACTCCTCTCGATCACTTACTGAACGAGTGAACCCAAGGCATTGCACGGAAACCAACCTAAACACATAACTAAACTGCTTCTAGTATAAACTACACCGTCAATGCACGGCAGGTTAAAAGCCTCGTCGAGCCTTCTGTGCATTACACACCTTGCATCATTTTAAAAGAGTTATATAGCGACTCTTCTCACCACACTATGCACCTCGAGTCAGATACTTCACTATGTGCCTCGAGTGACCTTCAGCCTAGTATCGTGTGTTGTTTGACCGAAGGAAGACGTGGAACTTCACACGTCAATGTTAGCAACGGCCTTTTTCGTAGTACTCAACTTCATATGTCTGTCGCATGTAGTTGCCTTCGTAATGTCTGATCGCAGACTTTTGGAGAACGACCTGCATCCAATGACTCTAGCATTTCCTGATATTGACGTTGACCGGTTACTCTGTTCTGCGGTCCCCTACGGTTAGGGATCATTCTAGTCTCATTATTCTTATTGTGGGCAGGGTGGTCGGTTGTGTTTCAGCCTCAGATCTGACAACTCACTTTATGGTGATCATGGATATGTCGAAACAAGATAGATCCATTCTGCCACGTCCCTATGTCGACCCGACTCGTAGCATTCATTCTCTGTAACTCCCGCCAGATGTTCACCACTTGACTGCCATGACTTAGGGAAACGTTGGAAGATCTCATTGCCTTCTTCTTTTAGTCCTACTTCATTTGAAGCACTTCAAAGTAATTAGTAAACTGTTGAGGGGGGGGGGGGGTGGGATCCGTAAGACCGAACAATCAGAAGATGCAAATACGTTGCAAGCAAGTGTTAACACCATGATTGCAAGAGCAGTAGGTTCAAGGTGGAACTCTGAGATTTCCTATGAACGACCTCTCACGGGAGGTGGAAATGCAAGTGAACAAGAAGTTGCTGACGTCCAGCACGGAATTCCACGTTCCTCTACACTGCGGAGCGTGAAATATCGACTCCAGCATGTCATATTTTCGTCTCGTGGGTAGTAAATTGGCCAACGAGACGCAGCATTATTTTACGTCACAAGATGAACATAGGACCTGCCATACTGTATGGCATTACATATCGTATTTTGTGAGTTTTCTTTCTCATGGCGTACGCAGTATGAACACAAATTGAGTCAAAGCACCTGAATATTGAGGATCTCTCGAAAACGCGTTGTTTTACATGAGATTTATTACGATAAAATGCCAGGAAACTACATTTCGATAAGTAAAGGCCTCCAATAGCAAGTGTTTTTTTGTGTTATAACTTGTGTGCAATGAAATTGTAACGTTTCAGTGCTACGGCACGAAGATGATCTATCAAAGGCGAATATTTTTGGCACAACTTGTACATTAAATATCAGATAATGACATTATACTGAGAGATGACAATGTGTATACCTGTCTCTGGGCTTATGGACTGGCTCATATTTCTTTCTTGCCCGTAAATATGTTTTTCAGTGATGGTGAGGAGCTTCCATTGGAATGAAGTTACGATACTGGTCTCGACCTTAAAATGAATGCGATCAAGTGCGTTATTTCAGATCGCTGGTAGTCATTGTTACACCGGTAATACGAATATTATGGGCACGTGCATGCTGATATTAACCGCTCTACCGGAAGCATTTTCAATTTAAAACCATAAATAGGATGGAAATTCCACAGAGTTACTGGTATGTATCTCAGATCGCTATAAATCATGATTCATATGCATAAAATCTACTCACAATTACGTCAATAAGAAAATTTGTGTGATTTAAACTCATAAGTTTTCTCATTGCAGTCGAGAATACTCGTTTCTCTGTTGGAGAGTCGTACAATGGTAAAGTTTTGATAAGATCCATAGAGGAAAGTAACAGAAAGTGGTTGGGAACTGGTGTGGAGTGGTAAGGTACAAGGACGGAATAAGTTCACGAAAACATAAACAACTTACTATATTTAAACAGAAAAAAAAAATATTTCACACACAACAGACTCTGAGACAAGATTAAGAAATCCTCAGATAAGAACAGCACCTATCACCAGAATTTGTTGATGAGATTTTATCAAATTGTGACTGATGGCAGAATTTATGGAAATTGATACATAGCATAATACACGATTGCGATTTTATGAAGGCAACACTCAGCAGTTTTAATACAAACAGATTGATGATATAAGCAGCAAGCATCAACACCATCAGTATTTATAATTGTGACTTAAGATAAAGAGAAATCGGCTCGGCAATTTTGAGCAAGCGTTGACAACAAAATTTAATACAGAGTCTTAAGAAAACCAAATGCTCACTTGAATTAAATGTAGCACAAATTTAAGCAGCATGCGTACCAAAGAGTCATAAAAAACTAATAAAATTTATATCGATCATGGATGAGGCTGTGACGAATAAAGGTTTATAGAAAATTTCTTCAACAAATAGCATTATGTTTTGTTCTTTAATCTTTTATTATTTCCATTACCGGTTTCGAAACGCCTGGCGATTCATCATCAGATGGTACATATTTATTAATTGTCTGCAGCAATGTAGAAGTCGTGTAGAATTATTAGTATGCATTGGTTGGATGTTGCGTACACATTCATTATGTTTTCTAGAACATTGTGTACAGCAACATCCAACTAACGAATACTCATTATTCTACATGACTCCCACACTGCTGCGGACTATTTATAAATATATACAAACTGATGATGAATCGCTGGGCAGTTCGAAACCGATGATGGAATAATAAAAAATTTGAAGAACAAAACAAAAGGCTACTGGTTGCAGAAATTTGTAAGAATTATTGACGTAAATAAAATTTAATATAGCACAATTTAAGTGATAGTTAAATTTAATTCATAATGGCTGGTCCATCAAAACACTGGAGCAAAGACATTTACTAGTAACGGACCAGCAAAGTCTTCTTAAATAATAAAATTCGCACCAAACGGTACACATATTCAATCAGAAAACTTATGGTATACTAGTGAATTAGTACAAACGCACACAAAATTGGTTAGGGAGTGGAGGTGGATTGTCAGAGTTGCTATGTCAGCAGGCTAGCCGCTGTGGCCGAGCAGTTCTAGGCGTTTCAGTCCGGAACCGCTGCTGCTGCTACGGTCGCAGGTTCGAATCCTGCCTCGGGCATGGATGTGTGTGATGTCCTTTTAGTTAGGTTTAAGTGGTGGACTGGTGAACCGTGTTGAAGCTCCGCCAGCAGGCACTAATATCAATGTTCTTCCAGAAGGACGACTTTGAAAAAAATGTAAAGGTCTAAATGTAGCTACAATTAGAGTTTCAGTGCTGCTGAGCAGAGCAGTGGCGGTATACATATTGTTGAGATTTGAGTCCGTAAACGTTATGTTAGGACAAGCCAAATGTTACGTCCTTGCTGCTAATAAGAAATAGGTGGACGGTGGTCGAAGGATCCGTCGCTATAGGAATCAGGACAGGCGAAAAAGGCTAATTGGCACAAGTGCAATTTAAATGTAATTTACTCAACTTGTGAGTGAAGAAATGCTACACCGTTAACAACTTGTGGCAGCCGTGGCTAGCTATAAGCAGAGTCCCGACACGTGTTTGTGTCTATGTACACTGATTGTTTGTCAGTAGAGCTAAATGTTAAGCTACGATACTACATACATGAAATGCGTTTAACTTTCCAAAACTATGTTACATGGGTTTCGTGACCAAGCAAAGGGAAACATTGTATGTGCCAACAGAGCAAGAGATTCCTAATCTTAAGAGTGAGGATTTCCACGTCGTTAGAGACGTCGACGATCAAACAATAAGCATTCTGAGGATGACAGTGAATATGACTGTGGTGGAACACAAGAATAGAACCATCAGTAACATACTAAGAATGTAGATTCGTCTATGGCGACTTGGGTAATACCAAGAACACTGAAAAACTGAAGAAGGTATTATAGGTTACAAAAAGAAGGGAGACAATTGAACTGAAAGAGGGGAAAAGTGGGTACGAAGTAAAAGCACGCAGTTTTAAAAAGGGAAATTACTGAGTAACAACTTGATTTTAAAGGATCTCTATAGACCCATTTTTAGCAGGGGACATCAGCTGGTCACGTCCTTGTCAATATCAATGAAATTCGCCAACAGCGGTGTAATTGAAATATTTCATTTATATTGACAATGATTTGGAAGGAAGGTTAGATATAGCGTGTATTACCAAAGTAGTAGGTTTACTCAGAGGAACAAAATAGGTATAGTGATGAAGATGATGGTCGCAATGGGAAGGCTGAGCTAAATAAGCATTAGTCAAAAAAAGTAAGCAGCAAAATTTGTTTTTCAAAGTACCAGGGCGAATGTTCCAAGGTAAACAACACTATGGAAAACATTATTGGGGCAAGTACAGCATTCTAATTTAGCAGAATAATTACCCGAGGTATCGGGGAATTCAATATACAATGCCGTTAGATCCATCAAGGTCGACGTGGTTAAGAACAAGGACTTTCCAATGCTGGACAAGATGTTACACATCAAAAAGAATACGGAATCGGTGTGAAAGTGGCGACGTAGTACAAGCCCACAGTTTCAAAAATGGAAGTTGATAAGTAACATGCTGATTTACAAAGAAAGTTTACGTATAATGTCTATTACAAATTAAATAGTCTTACTTTGAGAAGCAAAATATATATAGGGGTGTAGGCAATGGTGGCAATGGGAAAGCCGAACTAAATATGAATTGGTGGAAAGTGTTAAACAGCTAAGCTAGTGGTCGAAGGTAAGCAGTCCGACGGATATGATTATTGCGGAAGTTAAAAAGCATTCTAAATTAGCAGCGGAGTTACTTCATGTACCACTGCACGCCAATAGTAAAGGTATTAGGCTTGCAGGATGGGTAAGTCTGAGAAATAAGCAAGAATAAATGCAGAAAAGTATTGTTTCCGAGGTATAAAGAAACACAAAGTTGATCACATCGAATGTGAAGGAGTATCAACAGAATGAGAAACAATAACTCTAAAAGACGCTCTCAAGGAGTAATGGTCACAACATTAAACCGATTCAGTAATCTTTAAATTCGACGACTGTGAACCTGACGTCCCGTGATAATCGCGGCACTGTGGAGATCCTGTCCCATTCAGTAGGTGGAGCAAAGGTTGGGAGTCGGTTATCTCGCTGTGGGCGAGAGAGCGCCGAAGACTGCGAAGGGGAGGCAGCCAGCAGCGCCGGTGTCCGCCAAGTCTGCGGCCAGAGTGACAGAGAATTGTTTTGTGGAGAAGATCGGAGCGAGTTCGAGACGTGGGAAGCACTTTGGAGGTGACGGAGCTAGGTAGATGCTTGGCAGCAGGGGGTGTATCGTGCTGACAAGCTAGCAGTTGTACATCAGGGTGGTTGTAGAGTTGAGGACAACACGGAGAAGGCAGCATAGACTGCACCACACAGGGGTGTTACAGTCTGTGTTGTTCCTGGTCCCTACAAGATTCTTGTGGTTGAAGTACACGAGCTTAGCCAAAGCGGACCACTTCCTATTCTGCGCGTCTGATTCCTCAGTTGACACTTATCTGTTCAGACACCATTCCTCTATTTTATCTAAGGCTAAACTAATTTAGTTTAATACGGCACGCTTACCTAAAAATAAACTACGTCCGTAGTGTACGAAATTACGCTGATCATCCAGAGCATTATGACCTACTAGTGATATGAACACGTTAAGGCTGTAGCAATGTCAGTTGGCGAGGAAATACTGCTAGTCAGACACACGCACGGTGCAAGTAGTTATCAGTGAGTGTGCTGTCCGTGTGTAGAATGGGGAAGGCGCGCCATCGACCTGAGCTTGGCTGAGGATAGATTATGATGGCTCGGATACCGGGCACGAGCATGTCGGAAACCACACGACCTGTCGTGCTGCTTCATTCCCAATAGCGAGGTCAATCTTTGCAACCACGACACCATGAAGCGCGGTACAAATGAGCCCAACAACATGCCAGAATTGGCATCACGTTCTCTTCACCGATGAGTAGTGCATATGCCTTCAACCAGACAGTCGTCGGAGAAGTGTTAGAGGAAAACCCGATCGGGCTGAACGCCTTACACACACTATCTAGCGAGTGTAGCAAGGTGGAGATTCCCTGCTGTTTTGAGGTGGCATTATTTGGGGCCGACGTACGCCACTGACAGGAAGGCGCCGTAACAGCTGTATGGTACGTGAATATCATCCTCCGATCGATGGCGCAACCGTATCGGCAGCATAATGGCGAAACATTCGTCCTCGTGGACGGAAGTCGCACCCTCATCGTGCACATCTTGTGAATGACTTCCTTCGGGATAACGACATCGCTCGACTAGAGTGCCAGCATGTTCTCCAGACATAAACCCTATCGAACATGCCTGGGATGGATTGAAAAGGGCTGTTTATGGATGACGTGACTCATCGACCACTCTTAGGGATATACGCCGATCGCCGTTGAGGAGTGGGACTATCTGGACCAACAGTGCCTCGATAAACTTGTGGATAGTATGCCACGATGAAAAAGGCATGCATCAATGCAAGAGGACGAACTACTGGGTATCAGAGGTACAGCTGTGTACAGCAGTCTGGAACACCACCACTGAACGTCTCACTGTCTGGTGGCAGAACATGCAATGTGTGATTTTCCTGAGCAATAAAAAGGGCGGAAATGGTGTTTATGTTGATCTCTATTTCAATTTTCTGTATGTGAGATGAGTACAATCTCTGTATTATCACAACCAGAAACTCGTACAGTCTTTCACGGCTTACCTGTTTTTCCATTTAAAAGGTGACGTTTGACTGCATTTTCGAAAATTATTTCTTTCAGAGCCCGTGCCACATTCTCTGAATGCTATTTTCACATTCATTTAATTTAGGGAATAAAATGTATTGTATCACTTAATATATTGAGGAAATAATTTTTCTCAAGCTTCATAAAAATTGATTTGGCTGGTTCTGTCTCCTAGCCCTTCATTATCCAGGGGAACAGCCGTTAATTTGGGCCACGTGTAGAATGGGCAACACAGAATTTCTCTATTTTGCTGCAAAACTGTGGTGACATGCATCACTTGGAATAAAGCGCAAACATCAGTTAACGATTTCTTTGTATATGAGTGATGTAGCTGTTGAGTTTGATTCAGAAGTAAGGTTAATAACATTTGAGTGTTAGTTCTGGTGAACGATGCGATTTTCATCATCGATTTATACTTGTTAAGGAGAGAAGTAGTATTATCATAATAGTATTAACATTGAAGTAGCCCAATGTACAGTGTAAGGTAATAGTGCAGAGCTGATCGCTCAAGGCGCTATCTATTTCCACCATGTTTGAATGTGCAATTCCAGGTGAGTAGTATGGGCCACGCCAATGTATGATGCAAGGGTAATAGAACCTTGTTTAGGTCAGAGAGTGCAAATAAGCAAGCGCTTTCTGGTGTTTGGAAAGCTAAATGAGCGAAAGGGCTGCTGCCGATAGTTTTAGTGTTCCTGAAACTTCACTGTAAACGCATTGAGATCAGTTGTAGACAGTCAGCAGACACTACGACGCCTCAAATGGGATTATTAAATGAGAATTTAAAGAAGTTTGCAAACGCTTGTAGCTCACATGAGAGCCTCACAATACAAGTTAATGCCGCTAGTTATGACTGAGATTCAAAGTCTGGCTTACGATTTCTCAGAATATTTAAAACTGTCTCAAAGATTTAACAGAGAAAAGAAATTTGCCCCGAAAAGATTTCTATCATAACTTCATCAAGAAGCACCCAGAAACGTGTTACAGAAAACCTCAGTCCGAAATTTTACCGTTTTGTTTCAGATTCAATCGAGCGTAAGTTAAATAGAAAGTGTTTTTTTTAATATCTTGTTCCTTTTGATACACAAACTGACGGTTTGTGAAGCACATGAACATGTTCTTTATTTAATAACCTATATTTTCTTGTATGGTCAATACTACCAGACACTTACTCAACAGCTCGTATTATAAGTCTTATAAAACCTTTCCTTATTATGTGACGTTTTTAATAAGAAATCTTTGTTTCACCAATTACACCTAAACATATGTTCAAGCAAATGTTTTATACGGCTTTCCACTACTTCGAAATAACATGATGAGTTATATAATTATGCCATAAGTGGTGCATACAAGTCGGAGTGCCACATATATTGCAGTACGTTTATGCTCAGTAATATGAATTCATTAACTGAACCACTCGATTACCTATTACCAGCTAGAACAGGGGTTCCCAACAAAATTTTCTCGAGGACCCTTCATCGAGCATGATTGGTGCCTTGTCATGTCACAGTATGAAGTAGCTAAAAAAGTCAAATTAAGAGTCTTTTTATACATTTTCTATTTTTGGTACTTAGAAAAAACATTTACATATTCATTAGTGAAAAAATATTGAGCGGAAAAGATTCTGTTATCATATAAAATATATTTAATATATTTTTTATTCTAGCAGCATCTTGCGGACCCCTCTGGCATAGCTCGTTGATCCCTGGGGGTCCGCGTACCACCTGTTGGGAACCACTGAGTAAGAGGAATGGCAATACGGTCATTACGTTCACATAAGGTTACACAGTCAAGACAACGTGAGACATTATATATATTCCTTAGCAGTATTATTCTGTTTAATATCTGTCAATATTTAAATTATGTTCTACAAGAAAATCACTATGCAGATTAATGACAGAAGACGATGTTTCACATGAGTCAACAAAACGTTTTCTTTTAATTTTCAAACAACTGTTATTTCTTCACATTTTTCTTTCTCTCCCAATTGTTTCTTACACTGAACCACAGCTGCCGTAGTCTCCTGAACTCCAACTATCGCAGCTCTAACGGTGGTGTCAATATCTCCTTACATAGTTAAAGTTCAGAGTAGTAAGTTCTTTAAACAATATTTTATTTATATTTAAGCTGCTACCTCAACTTCCTATGTTGAATTGCTACGTGTAGTACCATAATAAATCGCTCTCTAACGCAAAATGCAGAACATCGTAACTGAGTGATGTAGTACAGGCTCAAAACCAATGGAAACGTGTTCGGAAAGTGTGGCGCTAAATTCTGTATCTCGCACCCTGATTAACAGTTTTTTTGCTTACTGCAACCGCTTAAGGGAAATAGCATGACAACTGCTGCATAACGGATACGGAATACATCCTTCCTCAATTCTAGCTTTACATAGCACTGAGATGAGAATGACGGAGGCCGAGAGTCAGAGGCCAACGCAATGGAATAACGTCCAGAATCCTCCATAAGTGAAAACCCTAAGGTTTAAGGTGTCAGGCTAATCCACCACCTTCCATGAAAACCCTGACACGATAAGCAAATCCAGTAGTATGTCACATAGCTTCGAATAAATCGTGACATTGAATTAACCAAAGTAATATGAGTAACGAGTGAGCAAATGCAATACAACAGACTAACACAAGAATGCCTAAAAGCATGTCATACCTTCCCACCGTGAGACAAACGCAGTTCCGAGGGGAGAAACGAGAACAGAAGCTGAGATCAGAACCGTGTTAAGCTAGAAGGCCCTACGATAAGGGACGGACATCCACGTCGCCAGCTAACCACCGGGACCACCCCCCAGCCCATGTTAAAAGCTAGAGCCCTCCAGAAGAACAGTATCGATTTTACGATAACACTAAAAGGGCTACACCAGCCGCAAGTTTTAGCGAGAGACTTTTTCGCGTGTCTGTTACGTTGCAAACGTTAAAAACATTGCCCCACAACGAAAAGTTACCGCCAGGACCACCCCCAACCCAAAGATAGAGCCCTCCAGAAGAACAGTATAGATCTTACGATAACACTAAAAGGGCCACACCAGCCGCAAGTTTTAGCGTAGGACTTTTACGTGTCTCTGTTACGTTGCAAACATTAAAAACATTGCCCCACCACGAAAAGTATAACGTTTCTCACTGAATAGACAGAATTTTTGAAGGAGGAGCTTAAGGTTAACATTGAGGCCCTGACTGGTCAGATGAAAACACAGCCAGATAGTGTTTTTTTAAACCAACTTCGGTAAACTGTAGTAAGGAGAAGTTAGGCGAGAGCTGCTTCCGAGACGGCGAGCATTATGGAGCTGCGTCAGCCGCCACCCTCTGACGAACACCGACAAGGTAAATGAATGCACGCGATGCCACATTTTTGAGTTCATAAGGCTTCACTCAGAACTGCAGAAGTCTCATCTGCTTCATCCCCTTTTTACGTAATACTAGTGTCGATCGTCAATTGAAGCTCATGGTATTCACATTTGCTACGTAAGTTAAAATCAGAAACGCGATGATTTTTCTCTTATATAATTATTGAAAAGTCACATCAGCCACTGTAATATACGACAAGTTAGATGAGTAATTAAAGATAATTGAGGGTCACTGTAGACCATTTTAATAGTTTTCTCTTTTGTGAAACTTAATTTAAAGCTAGATTATAGATGTGATATGACATGGGTCATCCTTCGATCCATTATAGAACTTGGAAACCCATTCAGGGAATATTCGTTATCATTTATTTTGAACGCAGTTGGTTTTTATCATCCTGTATTAAAACTATTCCCTTTATCATTAGTGCAATTTGTAAACAATGTTTTGTGAGTAGAATAAAATTTCCAATGGTAAACTTAACTGCTTTTTCGACGTTATTTTACCAGCTAACTAGAAATAGGAAAGCCTTGAACCCCTTCCACTAAATTTAGTTAGTATTAAGATTCCTTTACAGGGAGTGCAGTGGAGCTGACGCTGAAATCATTAAGTATTTGATTATATCATCGCTAGTCTCACTGAACTCTTCTGAACTCTACATGTCATGTGTGGTCTGGCGTCTCCTAACCAGCAACAGGTCCCATGTTCAAACTAGTCAATTCCTTAAAAAACACGCTCAGAGCGTCGTTGCGCGAAAGTGGTAGGGAGACACGACATAGAACAACATACACCATGCAGGGTATTCATTATTCTCTGGAGAGGGCTGTAAGTCCGCATTCAACTTAATGTAACTTCATCCACTGGAAAGGTCCAGTCATGAATTCGTTTATTTGGACACTGATACTAAAGAATCTCTGGTGTGTTAAATACGACCTATCTTCAATGTAAATCATCATTTTACGCCATAATATAATTCCGAACCCAGCTCAAACGTAATCAGTTGGCATTAAGCTCCACTGAAGACATAAAATGTATGGCCTTCCGTGAAAGAAACGTTAAAACCTGGTTCACTTAAAGCTGTCTCCAGCATTCCTTCTTCCGTCGTCAGTTAATTTGCGCTGCTATTAAATCGGAACGCAATGATAGGCAAATACGTGGTACTCTGGCAACTCAAACTTCAAGTATCGGTAGGATTGCTAATCAAAATTCTATCTGTTGTGCGTATACAGTGCACTAGGATAATGAAGGACATGTTTACAAACCCCACCAGCTCAAATATGGAAACATCTGTGCTTACGAAATTTTGTTGCAGACTGAAAATGTGTGCCTGACCGGACTCGAACTTGAGACCTTTGATGTCGCTGGCAAGTAATCTACCGACTGGGCTACCAAAGCGCTACCCTGCTGCACCTTCTGCTTTTAAAGGCACATTTTTAACCATAGCATGTAAATCTATTTTTTTAATCAGAGAACCCTGCTTAATAAAGCATGAAAGCCAATGCAAGTGCGAGGTCGCATGTGATCGCTGGTGAGACACTGAAAGGATATCTAGTCTTTTGTTAATCACTTCTTCTGTTATCTTCTCGGGAATGGAGTCGAGGTAGAGCCTCGCGCATTAGACTGGCCGCTCTAATTTAAGGTCTTTAATTTTATAAAAAGTCACTGCGTACTGCAGGGTGCATACTGGCGCATACTAGTAATTATATAAGGAAATTTCCACTTTGCACGGAGGAGATACCGACTAGCGGACAATCAACATATCACTAGTGATTAATATTGTATCCTCAATGTAAGTAGCATAGTGCACTTCAGTAATTATACTGATGATTAATTGTGATTTCATTATTTGTTTAATCCATGATCCTCAAATTTCAACATAATATGTAAACTCTACTTTCTGTATTTATCTCACTTTGGCTCAGAAATATCGTGGCCCACGAACCACCTTCTTACGGCGACGAAATACTCACGGTATATGTCCGATTCCACCTTATCATGGTTTATTCACTGACTTTTTATATATTTCCATCTATCTCAATTCAGTTCAACATAAATTAAAATAATATAAATAATCATATTTAAATACAATTATATATTTATTATTTAATTATTTACATACTGCATTACAAGCTGTCTCCTCAGAACACTCCTAGTAAGGAAAACGATCTGTAATGGTCCACGGTACGTATTTCCTTTATTTATGCAGGTCTCCATCTTTTCGTCAGCTCTCACCTGACTGGTTTGCTTCAGCCCACCATGTTGTTTTATCTTGTGCACACCTCTTCATTCCTGAAAAGCACTTGCACTCTGAATCCTCAGTTATTTTTTGGGCGAATTTCAACAAGTTTCTACCTTGTAGTGATCACCCTACTGTATCATGGATGTTCTTTCCTTCATGTCTTAATACGTGTTGTATCGCCTTTTTCCTTCTCCTTGTCAATGTTTAACACTTGTTCTCTTCGCCGGTTAAGCAGAGGTCCTCTTCGTTTCTTATCGTATCCAACAATCTAGTTTTCAGCATCCTTCTACATCAATACAACTCAGAAACCTCGATTATTTTCTCTCCCACTCTCCCTCTGCCATGGTTCCCATGCATGCTCTAAACGCAGATTCTCAATAGCTTCTTCCTAAAATTAAGGCTAAGGTTGGATACCAGTAGAAAATCTTATGACCAGGAAAGCGCCCCGTGCAGGTTCGTTTGCCTTTGAGTGCTGCCTGCTGCGTCCGGCAGGTCTTACTTCGCTTCCAAGGTAGCAGAATTTCCTCACATACTCTTCTACGCGATCATAATGTTTCGGTTTTCCCTCAATTTTAATTCAGTTTTTCATTCAATTTAACAGGTACAGCACTTCTCCCTCACTTTCATTAAGCATGGAGAAATCATAAGAGGAGCTCATTACTAGAATCTCTTCATCCTAAACTCTTAATCGCCCTGTTGATAATTCCTTTAACATACGTTATTGCTTCATCGGTGTATAGATTGAACAGCAAGACAAAAACACTAAATCCGTGTCTTACACACTTTCTAATGCAAGCACCTCGCTCTCGGCGATCCATTCTTATTGTTCCCTTTTGGGTCGTGTGTACTGTTATATTACCGCTCTTTCGCAGGAGGGTACTCCTATTCCTGTCAGATATCCTCATATCTCGCAAAAATTTTACATTTTCTACTTCTCTTTTTATGTTTTACTCTGATTTTCCTTCAGGCTTGTTTCTATTACCAACTACAACGTCATAACCGCCTCTCTGGTGCTTTTTATCTTTCCAGAAGCCGAACTTATTGTCATCCAACACTTCCTCAGTTTTCTTGTCCAATCTTCGGCGTATTATTTTTGTTAGGAACTTGGATACATGATCTATTACACTGACAGTGCATCAGTTCTCGCATTTATCCTCTTCTGCTGTACTGTGGTTGATATTTTTTCCGAATATGTGAAGGTAAGTCTCCAGTCTCAGAGATTCTAACGAGTAGTTAATTACAACGAGTATTTGTACCTACTGAATGACGTTATATACGTGGACTATATACACCACTAAATATGCTATATCGTAGTTGGGACAATTCTAGGCCCTCTTGGATTTTCAGAATACTGATATGAGTAGTGTCCTTAAATGGCTTTGGTCTTCAATGTGTTTCTTCATTGTTGTTGCAGGTGACCAATTTCACTTTAAATATCAGGTTTTTAAATGTTCTGTATACTTGTCTGACAAATGAGACTCCTTTATAAATGGCTAACTGCTGCCAGGGAGATGTACCGTGCAACGCTGAGAAATTGCAACTCATTAACAGTATTATTGATTACAAATTAGATATCGTTCCGAAAAAATTCCTATTTAATCAATATTTCTTGCTTCGGAACACCACTGTTCTGAAAAATGTATAACCATATGCAAGTATACATCGTAACAGGGCATTAACAATCATTCAGACAATGATTTAACTATTTCTTTTTACGTCATATTCTGAAAATAATACTTTAAAAAACAAGTTTCTTACATGCGAGTACATCTCTGTTTTTACCTGACTTTTTTTTAGTTTCCATAACTTTACCTCAAAATGCTGAAAATTTTTATATAATTTTTCTGACATAGTTAGTTTGTCCATAATATAGTTAGAATGTTACCTGCTTCTTAACTCAAAATTATCTATGACACATCTAGCAAAAAACGCAAGGAAAGTTACATCACCGAGTTAACAGCGTTGTTCTTATGCAGTCTCTTTATTTAGAGAGAACAGAGATATTGTTATGTAATGTAATTATATTTGGAGTAGTTCTTACCAATATCAATAATATTCTGTCCAGAATCTCAGCTGTTCTGGTGTTCTCATAATGCCTACGCTTCACAAGAACTATTCATTATTAGTACTGATTCGTAAACACTCTGTATTTAAAACGCTAAGGCATGTATGAAGACCAAAGTAGTTTACATAATCTGTGCCTTAGAATGGAAATTAACAGAACCCCTTGTAATGTTATTGGTATTACAAACACTAAGAAATATTCGCGGAACCCTTTCGTTTAGTCATAATTACATCATCAAACAAATCTGACTGTATGTAACAGAACAATTGCTCGAACCGAATGCTGCCACCCACGTTACAGTCAAGCCGGAAAGCTGAAAAAACGTTTTCTGAGATGCAGATTCGTTGTACACTACGGTAAGAACTAAAAGGTGTGACTGAAAGTAATTGTTTACATACTACTGTCTTCGAAATCCATTATCATCCACATTGCAATACGATTGCACCGATTTTTTAATGTCAAAAGTGGAGAATATTTGTATAAAGGGTAGTTATGCATTTCTCTTACATTGATTATGTGAAGAGGTTTATGAACGTATTTCAGTTTCACTTCATCCTAGTTGTATGCAGTTCGTATTGGTCATGTGATAGATCCACGAAAGCTATGGTCAAAAGACAGCCAGTCAAAGGATTAACAATGAAATTTCAGTATGCAATCACTTTTCCCAGCAACTGAGGCCAGAACCCTTTTCACCATCTATTTCAGTAAGTTGAAGTTAAAAGTTATTTCCGAAAGCTAAAGTTATAACACAAACTGCAATATAATAACGAGATAAAAATAAGTGAATACCAACACGAGACAAGTGTTTTAGTTTTAAAAATTTAATTTTTATTGCACAGGGACAAATTCCAAACAAATAATACTATAATTAAGTGACTTGTCTTTAAAGACATGTAATGAAAGTCAGATGAGGGATGACACAAGATGTTATGGAAATATACAAACAACAGGTGCTTCCAATGGTGGCATTTTGTCCTGCGTGGTTTTCCAATATTTATCATTCTTCATATTTGACGTTAAGTAAACACCAAGAAATGTAAAACATGAGAGCAAACAGAACGGACTGAAACTAATAAGCAAAATTTTAGAAGCCCAGCGAAGAGGTTTGCGAAATTCGTGTCCACGGTAATAAACCGAGGCACTCGTTTTAGACTGAGGTGTGGAGCAAAAAGAAATCCAGACTGTTGTTACAGATTCACTTCATATCGGAGTATGCAGTTCGTTATCTCTTCATAAAGATGAGAGTGTCTGAATCTTCCCAGCTCTTGGAACAGGTTTGAGAGATAACTGTCCAAGGTATGATACCGGAGCATTAGTTCAAAACAGTAATTTGTAGCACAATGTCCAATCTATACACATTTTTAAAATGTTCACAAACTGAAAATTGACTTATTAGCTCTTCGAAGAGGTTTGTAAGCTACCTGTAAACGGCAATAAACCAAAGCAGAAGTTTGAACTGAAGTTTGGAGCAAAAAAGTATCTAGACTGTTGATACACATTCACTTTATATCAGACTATGCAGTTCATCATCTCTTCATAAAGATGAGAACGACACAGTCCTTCCAGCTCTTGGAACAGGTCGGAGAGATTCCTGTCCACAGTATGAAACCGGAGCATTAGTTGAAAACTGTAATTTGTAGCACAATGTCCAATCTACACACATCTTTAAAAGGTTCACAAAATAGAAAATGTCTTATTAGCTCTTCGAACAGGTTTGGAAGCTACCTGTCCACGGCAATAAACCGGAGCACAAGTTTACAACTGAAGTTTGGAGCAAAATGGATTCCAGACTGTTGATACAGATTCACTTTTATCGGAGTATGCAGTTCGCTGCCTCTTCATAACGATGAGAGCGACTGAGTCCTCCTGGCTCTTGGAACAGGTCTGAGATATGCCTGTCCACGGTGTGAAACCGGAGCATTAGTTTAAAACTGAAATTAGTAGCACAATGTCCAATCTACACACTTCTTTAAAACGTTCACAAACTGAAAAATGTCTTATTAGCTCTTCGAACAGGTTTGTAAGCTACCTGTCCACGGCAATAAACCGGAGCACAAGTTTACAACTGAAGTTTGGAGCAAAAAAGTATCCATACTGTTGATACACATTCACTTTATATTGGAGTATGCAGTTCGCTGCTTCTTCATAACGATGAGAGCGACTGAGTCCTCCTGGCTCTTGGAACAGGTCGGAGAGATTCCTGTCCACCGTATGAAACCCGAGCATTAGTTTAAAACTGTAATTTGTAGCACAATGTCCAATCTACACACTTCTTTTAAAAGCTGACAAAATAAAGAAATGTCTTATTAGCTCTTCGAACAGGTTTGTAAGCTACCTGTCCGCGGCAATAAACCGGAGCACAAGTATGAACTGAAGTTTGGAGCAAAAAAGTATCCAGACTGTTGATACACATTCACTTTATATCGGAGTATGCAGTTCGCTGCTTCTACATAATGATGAGAGCGACTGAGTCCTCCTGGCTCTTGGAACAGGTCGGAGAGATTCCTGTCCACGGTGTGAACCCGGGGCATTAGTTTAAAACTGTAATTTGTAGCTCAATGTCCAATCTACACACAACTTTAAATGGTTCACAAAATAAAAAATGTCTTATTAGCTCTTCGAACAGGTTTGGAAGCAACCTGTCCACGGCAATAAACCGGAGCACAAGTTTACAACTGAAGTTTGGAGCAAAATGGATTCCAGACTGATGATACAGATTCACTTTTATCGGATTATGCAGTTCGCTGCCTCTTCATAACGATGAGAGCGACTGAGTCCTCCTGGCTCTTGGAACAGGTCTGAGATATGCCTGTCCACGGTGTGAAACTGGAGCATTAGTTTAAAACTGAAATTTGTAGCACAATGTCCAATCTACACACTTCTTTAAAATGTTCACAAACTGAAAAATGTCTTATTAGCTCTTCGAACAGGTTTGGAAGCAACCTGTCCACGGCAATAAACCGGAGCACAAGTTTACAACTGAAGTTTGGAGCAAAATGGATTCCAGACTGTTGATACAGATTCACTTTTATCGGATTATGCAGTTCGCTGCCTCTTCATAACGATGAGAGCGACTGAGTCCTCCTGGCTCTTGGAACAGGTCTGAGATATGCCTGTCCACGGTGTGAAACCGGAGCATTAGTTTAAAACAGAAATTTGTAGCACAATGTCCAATCTACACACTTCTTTACAATGTTCACAAACTGAAAAATGTCTTATTAGCTCTTCGAACAGGTTTGGAAGCTACCTGTCCACGGCAATAAACTGGAGCACAAGTTTGCAACTGAAATTTGTAACAACAGGCTGTCCAGGATGACAGCACAGAGTCACTTCATACCGTATTATACAGTTCTCTGTCTCTCCATGGCGATGAGACGGACTGAGTCTTCCCAGCGGCTGCAAGATTTGAGAGGACGCACGAAGAGTTAGACTTCCACAGCCGACGGTCGCAGCCTTGACGTCATCTCGGCTGCTGAAGATGCTCCGTTGTCAGATGTTGTCTTTTCTGGAGCACCTGTGCATACAACATCAGCTATTAGTTAAGCCACAATACCAACATCTTGCAATAGAGAATGAAGCAATCAGGCGGAAATGATGATCCTTGATTAATTAGTTAGTTATAGCCTTGAGGTTAATTATATAATTTAAGCTACTGGACAGTATTCTCATTGCAAAATAGTAGAAAACATTATTATGTAAATAGTGCTTCCAGAATTTTATATTATGGGTCGTTCCGTGTAAAAGTATCATAGGAAACAAACTACGTTTATCGAGTGTTAATGTCGGATTTATTTTAAGGAAACTATAGCTTCTAAAACTAGCTACAGATTACCCTTGCTTGTCATTGCACTAAGTCAATAATGACTGAGATCTAGAAGTTAGTATCAGAAAAATGCAGTTTAACCACATCACTGTTTTGCAGCAGATATGCTGTTAGTCGTCCTATGGAATCAAACAGTTAAGAGGTACATTATTAACAACGCCGTGTTCCCCCATACGACCTAGAAAGGTTGACAGCACTGACAAAAATGGGTTGTCACGGCTGCTTCATTCAGTGACATTGTTCAAACGTCTACAAACGGTAAACTTGACACGTGGTAACACATGCGATACAGCTCTAAAGCACCACCAAAAAATGTCATTTTACAAGATGAAGAATGCGCTAGAAAGGCCGGATATACTCGAATACGTATCTGTTATGAAATTTGCTTTTTCGTGGTTGAGACTGAGAAATCTAAATCTATGAAGACGAATAACTGATGATCTTATTTGAGCCACAGTCAATAAGAGGATAGCTCGATCAACAACCACGTTTAGTAAACAAAGAATGTAACGTCGTTCATTCATGTTTTAAGCATTACAGGTATCACATTCGTCACACCAATTTATACCACAGTTCGGAAAACTTTTCAGTCCACAGATCTTTCATTGGTGAAACTTACATTGATACCACTAGCCCATTAATTCCACTCAGGTCACTTACGCGCAGCGAATACAAAGTTAACGGGGACCAACGTATGATATTTGCATGTCACTGCCCCTACACTAACACGGCCAATAGCGAACATAACCCAATCTAACAATAACTCTAATGGCTCTGCTTCTAAACATTTACTACAAATATTACGTTTAGATGAAACAAATTATAAACTTTAAAAATTAGCCACGGCTACTGATTCTATAAACAAGCAAGATACAAAATGTATGTCATACCTTGAGATGGTGTTTCCTTCTTTATCGGGAGAAGCCCCTAAGGCGTCTCCGAAAGATCATTTAAGCTGCTATCTTCACGCTGCTGTTCACCTTTGTGAGTGTTTGGTGCCTTTACCTCTTCTTTATTACTGAGAGACGTGTCAGAGGTAGTTGCCTGTTGAGTTGCTTTCTTTGCTTTCGGCTTTCTCTCTGTGATCTTGCTACCTCTTTCTGTGGGCGGCGCTTGACCTTCTCGCCACAAGTGCAGACGCTTACGGAAATCGCTCTTCTTCATAGTCTTGGGCAAAACACCGAACTCAGATTCCCAAACATTACCTTTATTCGCGCCGCCATCTGCAGTCTTAGTCGAACTGCCTGTCGGTTTGTCAATGAGCACTCTCAGACATTTACGGAATTCCTCTTTGCTCATTGTTGATGGCTTGCGTCCCCAAAATGCTACGTTGTTAGGAATTTTATTCCCCTCTGCAGTCTTTGGTGTGCTGCTGGTGAGTACATTCAGGCGCTTACGAAACTCATCTTTGCTCATAGTCGACTGCTTATTTCCCCACATTGACTTCACGGTGTTCTTCGATTCTTCCATCCTTGTCTTCACATTCAGCACTCCAGAGCAAACACTTGAGGTAAATCCAGTGTGGAAGCGGGTGTAGGGGAGGAAATTAGCCACTGCGATTCCTGGAGTCTGCCAGGTACTGCCCAAAGCCAAACGCACCGCACCAGCGCAGAGAGGAACCTTCGCGAACAAATTCATTGCAGAGCACATCTTTCTGTTGCGATTCACTAGCGGCGCGACTGATAGCTATTCGTTGCTAGGAAGCAGACCTGTCGGTGTTGCCTATTGGACGCTTTTCTTTTGTTTCCTCCCGACGATACAGTACACGGTATATTCGTCACCCAGTTTGTTCAGTGCTCAGCGCTGTAGTCAAGTCGATTTTCTTGTAACTTCCAATCGGGCGCTATACACTACCTATTATTCTGACTTATTTGACGTTAGAAATCTAAATCAGCTGCATGTAACAGGAACTTTCCGACTTTTAACAGTCATCGTTACTTTGTTAAATATATGCCTTCAGTTATAATTCCCCTTTATGTTTACATACCATGGGGAATACAGCTTTCATAATAAAATACTTTTGTGTGTAGCGTCGATTTTAGTTATCAAAATATGTTTATAGTTATTACATGTAGAGTATGTTTCAGTAAAATTGTTCACGTCAGGAAGCGTTTCTGATGTAATTCTGTTTCCACCTAAATGAAATGTACAAAATGTACCCGCTAAATTGCTTGAACTATCTTGTCAGACTACATTAATTACTGAGATATCGGTATGAAACGAAGTAACAGTAATTTCTTCTTCTAGTAGTAACTATTGCTTCCAGTATAAGTTCAGCGGCGTTTCACTCTAGGAAAACGACTACTATTTTACGAGATATTAAAATATTTAGAAGTTATAACTTTTCATTTTGTACATGAAAACGATTGCTATCTTATACTGATATTCGTGTTGTTACAGAGAACTGTCGCATCAAGTTGGTGTGGTACTGCATTTTGATCCAACTATATAGCCTCCTTACCATAGATGAATAGTGAAAAATCTTTAAATGAAAACTGTCACTGATCACTGTTGGCTACTTGTGGCTGCAGTGACTCACCAATGGCAGGAAAATTCGTGGTATCTGAGGAGGCCTTAATCAGAATTAAACTGCATTAAAAGTAGAGCCCTTGTTCCTGCTAGAAACCAAGGTTCATGTAGAAATCTTACTTACGGATTCTTCCGTTACCTCTTGGTGAAACAATTCGATATTTAAAGTCGAATAACAAGTACGCAGTTTTGTCCTTCTGATTTTTGTTTATTTGAAACTGTTTTCAGCCTATTAAGACTTCTTCACGGAATAATAGTCTAGCATCTGAAAGGCATAATAGTTTTTAAGTAACCAAACAATATTGGTAAGGATATTATCAGTTGAATAGTGTATTAAGCGTCATGCTTGGTTCTTAACGTCGAAATTACACTTTAAACAATAGAAATTGTAGAACACAATAAAAAATTAGAGGTTGCAATATTGAAAGTAAGATGGTCTAATGATAAATTTTGCCAGTTCTTTACATTGGTTGAGAAACTCTAAACTAAGCACTATTCATTTATGTTGTGTAATTAATGGGTTTTTAATCATTTTAAACTAAACTTTAGGCAATGCACAGTGTAAATACATAACAATTCAAATACTAATGTTACAGTAGAACTAATTACATGGATAAGATGCCATATATTGTGAGGTCGCAAAGTTGGTTGAAAAACGTATAACTAAACACTAGTAACTTGTACAACAAATATGATTCAGAATAAAAGTATTTTTTTTTGTAATAGGCAATTAGATACAATTACATGGATTGCATCAAACGATGTCTATTGTGTACATTTAGAGAAACTATCCGACAAATTATTCAAAAACAGAACTTAAGAGGTGCTACAGCTCATATCCTATGCAACAGACATATTAAGTAACAAGCGTGCGCTCAAAATCACGTCCAATGACTGCAACGAACTGTATATTAATTAGGGCCATAACAACTTGGCCGACTGAACAAGAACGCAGCTGGATATAACATAAGACCAAGTCAACACAAATGTACAACATGTAACCAACAGAGAAACTAAACTAAGAATGTCAGAAGTACTTCAGTTAAGCAGGCAGTTAGCTCAAAATCAATAACTGGTTCTAAATGATCATCTACAGCTGAGCAATCGCCATTTTTAAGATTCGGAAGATGGAACCGATCAGCCACATTCACACAAGCTGGCACAATGACACATACTGCTACACAAAATTAAAACACAATGGAATTTCCTGTCCCTTACCTTGCTCACCCAACAAATTTCAGCCATATAACTTGTAACAGTTTAATATTGTTAATTGTAACCATGTACCGTTTTTCATATTGCTGACTACATTAAAATGTTATTTAAAGAGTAAAATATCTTTCTTGCACCATTCACCATATAACCTGTAATGCTGTAAGATTCTGTATTTTAATGGTTGTGCGTAATACTGTAATAAAGGGCACGTTTGTTGCACAACATAAATGAAGAGCACTTACTTTAATAATTTTTAAGCCAATGTCAAGACATCTGAAAATTTAGCATTGTAATGATTTAATCAGTAATATTGCGCAGTTTCATTATTTATTGTGGTTAACGTTGTACAATGTGTAATGTATATTTTCAACTTTAAAAAACAAATTTGATGGAGATCAATCTATGCAAGTGATTGTATTTGTGCATCTAATGCTTGGATACCTAAGGACCACAGTCCCTTTTGGACGCTAGTCAATTGGTTATTGAAGTTGGCCTAATAAGATGAAAACTAGTTTGAAATAAGCGACAGTCAATAGAACAATAAGAGTGTATTTTTTATTCAATCTTAATTCCATGTAGAAAATTGAACAGATTTGGAAACAGGCAATCGAGGTTAAAAATTGTTAAATAGTAAGTCTAATAAGAAGATGAACAATTACATTGAAAAACAACAACAGTAAAAGCTGCAAAAAGCAAACTACAAAAAGGGAATGTCATGAAAAAATTCCTTTACGTTGATGAATGTTAGAAACTCTCATTTGCAGTCCTGCAACAACGTCTTGACAGACCAAAGAAACCCTTGCGACGTCAATGCAACACGCTGCAACACTGGGATGGTTCAATCTTCCTGCGTCGTCTAAACTTATTAAGGTATTAAGTTTACCCAACGGAAAAATTTCACTAGCTTCAAATCAGGCGGGCGTGTAAGCCAACACTATTTTGATTTTTAAATCATTGGCTGTCTGGAACTACCCACTGAGCCAGCTCAACAGTGGAATATCAGTTACGATGAACGAAGGCACGGACAAAACAGCAGTCAGTCTCTGAGCGGTGACAGGTTCCGACCCAACCGGAATCGCACCCAGGCCCCTTCGGTAGCCAATCAGTCGCGCTGACCGCGCAGCTAACGAGGCGAACGCCTAGGGTAAGCCGTTTGCCCTCACTTTCTCTACAGGTACTAGGGCATATTGCTGCAACGCTTTCCTGTCCTCAAGTCAGTTGCGACTCGGGAACTCGTCATGCTGGTACCGCATACGCTCTCAATTGTGCTTCCTCCATCAGTGCACTTCGGTAAGTAACTGTGTGTATCATTCATCCGTCAAGATTTATGCGGTTCAAACATAACCAATCACGTAGTCTTATTACCCCACGGAGCGTTCACACTGCACTGCGACTGACGTTCAGCATGGACAGAGCTGGACCTCAGTGGCCCGAGAATCTGTTCTTCGTACATTCTCCTGTCCATAATATGTGAAGGTAGCTTCATCGGTAAACAAAATTCTTTGAAAATAGAATGTGTTACCTTGATATCGCATCAGAACTGAGTGACAAAATTAAAAACATCTTCCACAATGACGCCAGATAATGTTTTCTACTGCTCCAGACAAGACAAATGACACAGAGGGCAGGTGTATATGCGCAAAATATGAACATTGTTTCGCTGACATATTCGAGAGGCAGTCAGAGTCTTCTGCGGCTAACACACATGGATGCCGGAGCCTGCCTCCGGCGGACGTTGTGCGAGAAGGTCACGAGCTCACGTCCAGGCGGCCAAGCGGCGGTGGGGTGAGACAGACAAATCGCAGAAGAGTACTGAGACTACGTCGTTCGAAGGCAGCAACTGTAAGTAAACGCATATTGAGTAAACAGTAAACATGGAAGCATTAAGGAAGAATACTGTCAGATGTACCTTCCTACATGGTTGCATCAAACCACGAACAATCTAGAGTCACGATTCGCATATTGTGAGGATAGATTTACCAGCAGGATATATTCATCGGTTTCGGTTTTGCTTAATTAATAGTGCAGTTTTTGTTAAACTCGGAACTATGATATAAAAGACTCATGGGCAAAACTACAAGAGAGGCAGATTTTGTGACTCTCCCAGGCAACATTATCAAGACATCAATATCAGCAGCTGGATTGCGATTACGAAGCGTTACTATGGATAAAATTCCATTGGAAATGGAACATTCTGTTGGTACTGAAATTTTTTTGCATGGTTCTCGACATCAAACAAATGAAATAGACGATGAACACCCACTTCAGTGCATTTTATGCTGTTCGAGTGCTCCGCTCTAATTAAGAGACACATGTGTCGTCTTTCACTAACTCTAGATTAGTACAGCCTCGTACAATGTACCATAGCAGTAGAGTATAAAGAACTAAATTTTTTTACCTAATTTGGTACGCAGCATATCATTAGAGATGTAATACTTCCAGTCAATTAGCGCATAACCTAGAAATATGACTTCCTTTGCATGAACTGGGTGTAATGCAATTTTCGGTGATTTACAAGCAACGTAACATTTTCCTCTAGGTCTCTATAGTTAATATGAAAGGATTTCATGCCGTGGTCACAAATGAAAGTCAACGGAATCCTTCGCTGTATATGGGCAAGTTGGTCACTTACACCCAACTTGTGTTCGTAGGCTCCAGCAACTACCATCAAATCGGAGCGTGAAGGGCAATCGCAACATGATAACGGAAACAACTTGTGCTGCTGTGACTAATAATTCAGTCAGCCTAGTGACCCTGTCTAGCAACATACTAGATCAATAGCCCAAAGACGAATATCAAGGAGGGGCAAGTGAAGTGAAGGATGTTCAAAACTAATAGTCATACGCACTGTCGAACCCCTTAGTGTACAGCCGAAAGCGTCACTGATACAGGATCCTTAGTTCCATTTGCAACTGTGAAGGATGTTTAAAACTAACAGTCTCACTCACTGTCGAACCACTTTATGTACAGCTGAAAGCGCCACTGATACAGGATCCTTCTTTCCATTTGCAACCGTGAAGGATGTTTAAAACTATCAGTCACGCCCACTGTCGAACCATTTAGTGTACATGTGAACGCGCCACTGATACAAAAACCTTCATTCCATTTGCAACCTCAATCACAGCCGGCGAGTTTTCGGCAAAAGACGGAAGATACCGACTTTCGCGACGTTGACATGGTTCTCATAGACTCACGAACAGGAATCCCCAATAAGTACTGAAACTCTAAATGGTCCTCTCGCATCAATACATGAAATCATCGGACAATCTGTATAATCGTACATCTTTCTCTCAACCGGAAACACAGCAGAGACAGTAGCGGTCTCCACGAGCACTGACATCACGACAAGAGTTTTCTTCCAAAGAATAGGACACGAAAGAAACGAGAATTAGGAAATAAAATAAAACGTTGACTTGAGATCCTCCGATGTCAGTTAAAAATGGTACAAAAGCGAATGCAGCTGTGAACAAGTACACTACGTGAACCATACCCGAAAAATAAAACTCCACTCTCGGACTTGCGCTATGACCCAAAAATCCTCTGGTATGAACGCATGTCTCCTTAGGTGACAATCATGAGTGCACGGACATATCCATTAGATACAGTAAATATAAACAGCATATATTCTGCGACCAAGATGCTTCATTTGAAGGGCTGGGAGCAAAAGCGTGGAAAGACGCAATGGCAGGCTCGAGTGGGAGCTGTTTGTCTAATAAGCAAAGGGAACCGAGAATGCAATTGAAGTTTAAGGATCTAAATGATAGTGTTATATTTTTTGAGGAATCTGGATCTCAGCATAATCCGTCTAGTGATGAAGAAAGCGAAGAAGATCATAATACCAGCCAGCTGGAGTGGCCGAGCGGTTGTAGGCGCTACAGTCTGGAACCGCGTGATCGCTACGTTCGCAGGTTCGAATCCTGCCTTGGGCATTGATGTGTGTGATGTCTGTAGGTTTCTTAGGTTTAAGTACTTCTACGTTCCAGGGGACTGATGACCTCAGCTTTGAAGTCTTATAGTGGTCAGAGCCATTGGAACCATAATACCAGCAATGTAAGTACTTGGCTCAGTACACATTTAGGTTATGGTGTTTAACATGTTATGCTCTTAGAAAACTAGACACGTGCTTTGGTAATTTCTTAGATTAAAAAGTGTAATTTAAAACACTATTAAACTTCCTCTTATGCATTATAAACCGTTGAATTACATTCTGTGATCTGCTAAGTGTATTTTTTTAACTTACCATGTTTTGCACTTCACTTGTGAAATGAACACTTGAGGAGGGCTACAGTTCCGAAGGTAGTACGCCAATCACAGTTCATTGGAAAAAGAAGGAAAACACAGATGAATCTTAAAAGTACACAAATCATTACAGAACCATTTGAGATGCAGTAACAGAACACAGGGAGTGGTAATGAAAATATTCCTGTAAAAAAATTTGAAATTAAAAATAGGAAGGGAAAGAAGCATATAAGTGTAGTGGCCTTGAGCACACAACGGTTAACAAAGGAATAATTTGGGGGCAAACGAGAAATAGGTCATGAGTCTGAGTGCAAGAAACAGTCTTTTGTCAAGATTACAGAAGAACTTAAAGGGGGAAAATTATTTTCAGAACACTGTGGCATGAAAAAACGTGATCTTCAGAATTCGTGTGGGTGATTCAAAGCCGTTCCAGTTAAACGTATGTATACTAAGAAGGGCGACAGAAGTAGAATATTTATTAGTGTGGTACATACGGTTTTGAAGGATTCTGTGGAAGTGGTATTTTGTAAAGTAGCATTTGTAAACTTACAGGGACTTCAAACATCAAGGGGAAGGGATGACATTATTGTTAAGAAACCAGCTCTAGGTCGGGACACCCCTCCTTTGAACCAGACAGGCCCTTTTGGAACTGGGAATAATGCTTTTAGTGACGATCAGAGAAAGTATGTAATATTAACAAGATTCCGAAATACGGGAGTCATTTCACGTGGATACATAACCCCATGGTTTATATTGGAGTTGAACAATCAATTAGAAGTATTTGTGATGATTACATCAATCATGTCTGCAAAAGAAAATGCAGTAGAGCGATTTTCGTACGACAAGTACAGAAAAATCTTCAGTACACTGAATACATATTTGAAGCAACCAGAGGGAGACATGTGAAGAACAGGTGACACACTTTCCCGGATAATGAAAGACTGCAAATAACAAAGTGAAACTAAAGAACCCAATGAGTTAGAAGATTAGCAAGATTCGCACCGTAGGAGAGCACAAGCTCGATTTCCAAAAATAAAAAGAATCTAGATATTGCCAAAGCTGAAGAAGATACTTATTCGTTCACACTCGACCTTCATCAAGCACTACCTCCTCATAAACTGAGTAGTGGTATGGTGTTTTATTCCAGGAAATCGTGGTGCTAAAATTGTTGTGCACATGATTGCAAGTGTGGATTTGGTTACTTCTGTATTTGGGATGAACGAACTGCTATTAAAGAAGCATATCGTGAAAGTTAATGTGAGAGGAAAGAAAATTGTTTGGATAGGTGATAACTGTGATGTCTAAAAGAAAAATCTGTCTATAGTAGCTTTATTGTCATGTATCAAGTAGAACATCATTTCCATATATCAGGCTTTCTTACAATATAACATATTTAGCTTAATTTCCCCATTTCAGGAAATACAATGCTTACTTCCGACCAAGATTTTTGCCATGTAGAATGCTATGTAAGAAGAAATGCCCCACAACACTGGGGAGAAATTATAGAATAATCTTCTCAAGGAAAGAAGTTAATAGTAACAAGAATGATGCAGATGGATTTCGTAGATCTGGAGAAAGGCTGAACAAAAGGAACCTACTCAATTAAAAGATGCAGTTGCCTTCTCATGGATGATCCAGTGAAGTTTAAGATTAAGTACCAATATAATGTGATCGACGAAACTATAAATCTTTGTCCAAGAGGTCAAGCTGGAACACTGGAAAAGGTCGTAGAATGATGAAAGAAAATTTAGATCCGATTATGACAGACATTTTATCCCTGGAAGATAAGGTTCCAAGCATTTTCTTATAACAATATTACAATAAAATGAAGATAGGTCACAGACCAGAAGTAGACTTAGGTGAAGAGAACTGTCCTTCAATAATAACTAAAGAAACATAAATAGATCCATTCATATATATTGCAGTATCAATGTTCACTTTATCTGTCCTATTTCTCAAAGTAAACGGGTGTGAAAAAAATGCCAGGATATGTTACAGAACCCAAATTTATGAAATAGTTATAGACTGAATATGTTTATTAGTATTAATTAAGGTTTATGTCATACCAATAATCTCTTAGAAGAGAAAAATACGTACACACTTAAATATTAAGTATATCTCTTACACCATTATTAAGATATTGTGAAATTCAAAAATTTTGGGTTATGGTGTAATATTTTCAACAGATATTACTTAACACTCATTCCTTAAGAATTACGTGACGTTAAACTTACAGTAATTTCCCTGTTATTAAGATTACTTTTATACGTGTCTCTGTTTGTAGAGATAATTTTATCCTCAGTTGATGTTCACGCAATAATGATCAAATGGGTCCACATTATTACAAACAACTTTTCATATTAAGAAGATAAGACAGTTGTGTGTTACTCAGTGTGACAGATTACATTATTCTCCAGAATTAAATAATATATATAAATGAGCCTTTACACTGAAATACCATAATTATTAATATTAAAAAACACGGTAACCGACATTTCGGATGAATTTTCGCATGGAAAACATGATAAGCCACTCAAAATAGTTAGAAAATATTAAAGACATTATTCTAATTTAATAAAATGCTTCTCTATATTTAACTGTCATTACTCTCAATTTTCCAGCTTACAATGTGTAATGTAAATTTCAGGACGAAGAAAGCTGAGTTATCATGGATCTTGATTTCCTTTGGGGTACCATGTTCTTGCCCAAAGCCCTTCAGTTGTGGAACCATTTACGGGAAACAGAAGTCGATATCACATATTTACAGGAAGTATGCTCTCCTGACGCTGCAAACGCCACCGGATTCGACTTATGTCAAGGCAAGGAATATCCTGCGCACTTGTACATGTCTCCCATATGGTAGAGGCAACAAATGCCTACTCTTTGAACAAATGTTATTTTATGTCCCATCACGGTCAGGAGCTTGAGGCGAGAGAAAAAAATTCCTTAAGGTGCATCAAATGCAGCTTATTAAAAATTTCGGAGCGCACACGATTATAGTGAGCGATTTTAACTGGATGAGTCCTAATTTTAACTTTTGTGCCGAACTGGAAGGAATTACGGCCAAAGTACTGTTGGTGGATGTGTGGTGCCAATGGAAACTCATAAAATCAGCCTTTATTTGCGTCACAGTTACAGGGGTTAGCAATCTTGATAGAACATACGCTCAGATGCAAATGGTGGCGGGTATAGCAGACTGTGAACTACAGCATACACACATACACACTATGTGATGAAAAGTGTCCGGAAATCTGTATGAAAATGACTTACAAGTTCGTGGCGCCCTTCGTCGGTAACGCTATAATTCAATATAGTATTGGCCCACCGTTAGCCTTGATGACAGCTTCCACTCTGTTCGGCATTCGTTCACTCAGTTGCTGGAATGTTTATTGGGAAATTGCAGCCCATACTTGACGGAATGCTGCACTGAGGAGAGGTATCGACGTCGGTCGGTGAGGCCTGGCGCGAAGTCAGCTTTATACAATGAAAATCCAAAATATCATGGTCTGTGTCTTCGGCTTTTAACTTGTTTTTTAAAAGTCCCACCATAATTATATTTGTTCCACAGAAAGCTCTGGCCCCAACTATTGTAATGTTTACCATTATGTTCCAGGATAACCACTTGTTTCCACACAACTAACAACAAATTCTAACAAGTCCTGACCAGTGGTTCTATCTTTCATGGATACTATAACCAGTTATTCATCGGTGATGACGAAATGTTCTTTAATTCCACGGATAAAGATGACTACTTGTGCAGTGTCTTCAATCTCTGTGCTTTCGTCCATTGCCAGTGAAACCAAACAATTTCTTCGCTCACAGTCTTTAGCTGGTCTGCAAGTTGGTCACTAATTAAATCAATCCACAACGCTATAGACCTCCTTGACAACTAAACGCTCTCCAATATGGTTTTAACCTCAGGACACACTACACTTGCACACTACCATCAACTGTTTAATAAACTTGCCATCCGAAAAAGGTTAGTTTCGTTTAGCAAGATTATAGGCGACCTTGAAACTTGCTTCTGTAGCACCATTTTGAAGCGGTGTTTGCTTAGTAAATAACGCTTGTTGCTTCTTCAAGCGTTTCACGAACTATGCTGCATTTATTTTTCGTTCTTCGTCTGAAAGTTTGCAGTTAATGTCACTGTGGTTTGTTTCGTGATGTCGTTTCAGATTGTACTCCTTAATACGGCAACTGCATCATGGCATAATAAAAATGCGGCTTTATATCCTGCATCAATAAAGAAATATTTCCTCGTCCAGTCTTCATGAAACAAACGTCATTTATCACCGACTTTACGCTTCTTCTTAGGAGTCATGATTTCACTGAAGTATATATATATATATATATATATATATATATATATATATATATATATATATATATATATATATACTTCAGTGAAATCATGACTCCTAAGAAGAAGCGTAAAGTCGGTGATAAATGACGTTTGTTTCATGAAGACTGGACGAGGAAATATTTCTTTATTGATGCAGGATATAAAGCCGCATTTTTATTATGCCATGATGCAGTTGCCGTATTAAGGAGTACAATCTGAAACGACATCACGAAACAAACCACAGTGACATTAACTGCAAACTTTCAGACGAAGAACGAAAAATAAATGCAGCATAGTTCGTGAAACGCTTGAAGAAGCAACAAGCGTTATTTACTAAGCAAACACCGCTTCAAAATGGTGCTACAGAAGCAAGTTTCAAGGTCGCCTATAAATATATAACGTTGTACTGCTGCACAGACTAAACACAAGTAAACCATATGAAAGAGAAGAAAATTGCTCTGAACGTCGTACTATTCACTCGGCGCGGGACCAATACAGCGCTCCCATCTGATCCATCAGATACCGCTTGGAACATAAATTTGCGCCAATAGAAGGATGCACAGTGCTTTCTTTATTCCGTGCCCGTGGCGGCTGATGGTAGTGGTCCCGTAATCCACCGCACCCACACTGACTGCGTGACAGTAGAGACATCTGTCGGTAGTACGCACTACCAAGTAGCGCAGACGCTCGCGGATGTTTTAGGTCGCGCGGGGAAGGTAAATTTTGTTTTTCCTATGAATTTTGTAAATGTCTTGGCGGGCCACACAAAGCCCCTCCGCGGCTACATGCGGCCCGCGGGCCGCCATCTGCCCACCCCTGCTCTGCAGACATACTTCCATGAAAGAACCACTAGCTTAAGGTACATACCTTCAAACTTTAAAAACGATTTGATAATCCCAACTACCACGGAAGTCAGAAACTTTTAGACAAAATAATACCCAAAAATTTGCTCGAAAACGTTATAACTGCATTTCACTACCACAAACTACGTGAGGAACAATAGGCTGATGGAAGGTGTCCTGATGGACGATCAGTTTGAGGACCCGAGGAATATTTGAACACCTGAGACAATACAAACTAAGAATTCTCCTAGAGGACAGACTGAAGAAAAAGGCAAATTTACACTGGGGTGATAAAATTCATGGGACACCTAATAACCTACTTTTGATCGGCATAATGCAACAGCTCGACATGGCGTGGACTCAACAAGTCGTTGAAAGTCCCCTGCAGAAATATGCAGCCACGCTTCTTCTATAGCCGCTGTTAATTTCGGATGTTTCGGAGGTGCAGAATTCTGTACACGATTTTACTTCTTGATTATAGCCCGTAAATTTTCGATGGGATTCGTGTTGGGTGATCTGGATGGCCGAACAATTCGCTCGAATTGTCCAGAATGTAATTCAAACCGACAGCAAACAATTGTGCTTTGCGTCAATTCCATTGTTGTTTGGGAACATAACGTCCATGAATGGCTGCAGATGGTCTCCAAGTAACCGAACATAACCATTTCCATTCAGTTATCAGTTCTATCGGACCAGAAAACCCAAGTTCGTTCTAAGCCAGCACAGCCCACACTTTTATGGAGCCACCACCAGCTTGTCTTGTTGACAACTTGGGTCCTTGGTTACTCGAGCGCTAGCGTTAGCTCTTACCAACTGAAGGAGGGACTCGTCTGACAAGGCCACGGTATTCCAGTCGTCTAGCGTCCAACAAAGGGTGGTCAGGAGCCCAGGAGAGGCACTGTTGGCGATGTCGCGCTGTTAGCAAAGGCACTCGCGTCGGTCGCCTGCTGCCTTAGTACATTAACGCCACATTTCGCAGCACTGTTCTAATGCATACGTTCATCGTACGTCCCACATTGACTTCTGAGGCCATTTCACTCAGAGTTGCCCGTCTGTTGGCACTGAAAATTCTATAAATTCTATACAAACGCCGCAGCTCTCGGTTGGTAAGTGAAGGTCTTCAGCCACTGCGTTGTCCATGGTGAGAGGTAATACGTGGAACTTGTTGTGCTCGCCATACTCATAACACTGCGGTTTTCAGAATATTGTATTCTGTAACGATTTCCGACATGGAATGTCCCATGCGTCTAGCTACAACTACCATTTGTCGTTCAGATCTGTTAATTCCCGTCATGGGGCCATAACCACTTTGGAAAGCGTTTCACATGAATGCCTGGGTACATACACACACACACACACACATACACACACACACACACACACACATACACACACACACACACACACACATATATATATATATTTATATATATATATATATATATATATATATATATATATACTCCTGGAAATGGAAAAAAGAACACATTGACACCGGTGTGTCAGACCCATCATACTTGCTCCGGACACTGCGAGAGGGCTGTACAAGCAATGATCACACGCACGGCACAGCAGACACACCAGGAACCGCGGTGTTGGCCGTCGAATGGCGCTAGCTGCGGAGCATTTGTGCACCGCCGCCATCAGTGTCAGCCAGTTTGCCGTGGCATACGGAGCTCCATCGCAGTCTTTAACACTGGTAGCATGCCGCGACAGCGTGGACGTGAACCGTATGTGCAGTTGACGGACTTTGTGCGAGGGCGTATAGTGGGCATGCGGGAGGCCGGGTGGACGTACCGCCGAATTGCTCAACACGTGGGGCGTGAGGTCTCCACAGTACATCGATGTTGTCGCCAGTGGTCGGCGGAAGGTGCACGTGCCCGTCGACCTGGGACCGGACCGCAGCGACGCACGGATGCATGCCAAGACCGTATGATCCTATGCAGTGCCGTAGGGGACCGCACCGCCACTTCCCAGCAAGTTAGGGACACTGTTGCTCCTGGTGTATCGGCGAGGACCATTCGCAACCGTCTCCATGAAGCTGGGCTACGGTCCCGCACACCGTTAGGCCGTCTTCCGCTCACGCCCCAACATCGTGCAGCCCGCCTCCAGTGGTGTCGCGACATGCGTGAATGGAGGGACGAATGGAGACGTGTCGTCTTCAGCGATGACAGTCGCTTCTGCCTTGGTGCCAATGATGGTCGTATGCGTGTTTGGCGCTGTGCAGGTGAGCGCCACAATCAGGACTGCATACGACCGATGCACACAGGGCCAACACCCGGCATCATGGTGTGGGGAGCGATCTCCTACACTGGCCGTACACCACTGGTGATCGTCGAGGGGACAATGAATAGTGCACGGTACATCCAAACCGTCATCGAACCCATCGTTCTACCATTCCTAGACCGGCAAGGGAACTTGCTGTTCCAACAGGACAATGCACGTCCGCATGTATCCCGTGCCACCCAACGTGCTCTAGAAGGTGTAAGTCAACTACCCTGGCCAGCAAGATCTCCGGATCTGTCCCCCATTGGGCATGTTCGGGACTGGATGAAGCGTCGTCTCACGCGGTCTGCACGTCCAGCACGAACGCTGGTCCAACTGAGGCGCCAGGTGGAAATGGCATGGCAAGCCGTTCCACAGGACTACATCCAGCATCTCTACGATCGTCTCCATGGAAGAATAGCAGCCTGCATTGCTGCGAAAGGTGGATATACACTGTACTAGTGCCGACATTGTGCATGCTCTGTTGCCTGTGTCTATGTGCCTGTGGTTCTGTCAGTGTGATCATGTGATGTATCTGACCCCAGGAATGTGTCAATAAAGTGTCCCCTTCCTGGGACAATGAACTTTCAGGAAACATAATTCACACACAAATAAAGAAAAGATGTTATGTGGACGTGTTTCCGGAAACGCTTAATTTCCATGTTAGAGTTCATTTTAGTTTCGTCAGTATGTACTGTACTTCCTCGATTCACCGCATTGATTTCATACGGGATACTCTACCTGTGCTGCTAGAATATGTGCCTTTACAAGTGCGACACAACATGTGGTTCATGCACGATGGAGCTCCTGCACATTTCAGTCGAAGCGTTCGTACGCTTCTCAACAACAGATTCGGTGACCGATGAATTGGTAGAGGCGGACCAATTCCATGGCCTCCACGCTCCCCTGACGTCAACCCTCTTGACTTTCATTTATGGGGGTATTAGAAAGCTCTTGTCTACGGAACCCCGGTACCAAATGTAGAGACTCTTCGTGCTCGTATTGTGGACGGCTGTGATACAATACGCCATTATCCAGGGCTGCATCAGAAGTAATAAAATGAGCTCAAACATGGAAAGTAAGCGTTTCCGGGCACATGTCCACATAACATATTTTCTTTTTTTGTATGTGAGGAATGTTTCCTGAAAGTTTGGCCGTACCTTTTTGTAACACCCTGTATATATAGGGCGAGGTAGAATGTTTGTGCTATTTTTCATTAAAGAGGTATAAAGCCGTCTTTGGTTTTTTTTAAAAGGATCCCTATGTTAAATTTTAGCGTGACATGATGTGCATAAAAAAGAAGGTTTCAAGTATGTGTATATCATAATTTATAGGCGAAATGTTTTTGAGACACAGATATATTCTCTTGTTGTGTTTGTCCTTCGAAGCGGCACTGTCCAATGCGACCTTTCCTGTTGTGTTGATTATATGGTAAACGTCACGAGTCCGTCCTATCACAACCACGCCCATTTACTCGACAATAGTAATACATACTGCGATATTTTGCGCAAAAATCAACTCATCATATCGCGGAAATATTATTCACTTATTTGACAGCTGTGATACCACATACAGCATTAAAATACAACAAGATGTTAATACATTTTACGTAACACAAATACAAGTGTAAATGAGTATGGCCTTGTTGGTCACAATTATTTCGTACGTATTTGCTTTTTATTCGTAAATATTTGCTATTGATGACGATACGAAGCAAATACACACAAAGATGCAAAATACATACTGTACATGGTACAAAACAATGCTTCCCCTCTGCTGCAATCCTCATTTGCAGTCGCCGTTCGAATGATTTTGAACTGCTGCGAGGGTGTCACGTGAGATATCATCGCAAGCTTCTATGATACGTTGCTTCATATTATCTGGCGTGGACGGTATCTGAGCATAAACTTTATGTTCGATTTCTCCCCACAGAAAAAAATGAAGAGGAGGCTATCAGGAGCCCGGGCTGGCCACTTCACTTCAGCACGTCGTCCTATCCAATAATCCGGGAACTTTTATTTAACAGCTCTGTAGCCACACGGGATGAGTGAGTAGGACAGCTTTCATGTTGAAACGTCATGCACTGACCCATAGCTAGTGGTTCCTCTTCCAGGAAAATGGGCAGAAAGTATCGCAGGAACTGTGAATAGTTAATGCCATTTAGTGTACCCAGAAAGAACGACATTTCCAACGATGCCACAACGGACGTTAACACTCCACGGTTGCTGATGCTGTACCTGCTGCAACCAATGAGGGAGCTCTATTGACAAGTAATGCATATTATACAAATTCACATTACCGTGGTTGGTTAAATTCGCTTCGTCAGTAAAAAGCACCCGTTGAGAAAACGTTGGATCATCTTTTGGGCGCTGCAGAGCAAACCGATATAATTCCTGGCAGCATTAGAAATCCACACCGGAGAGTGCTTGATGAAACGAGACGTGAAACGGGCAAAATCTATGCCTGTGTAATATGTTTAGAACACTTCTCTGACTTACACGTCGCGACGAAACAATATGCGCCAACGCTAGAACGCCCACTTTATGTACCTCGCCAGTTACAGTTTTTCTGCCTTGTCCTCTGTATGGCGGTCCATGATCCAGATTGAAGTAGTTTCTTGCAGATACATGCAGGAAGGTGGCGCGTAGACGTCGTTAAACTGCGAGCTTCTGTAAAAGATCGACATTATTGGAGCTTCTGCGTTCATTTACACTTGGTATACTTTTGTTGTTGTTTCTGACACGCTCTGTGTACCATGGTGATGAGCTCCGTCGTTTGTTAGTTTATTTGACGTAAATGTGTCAATTGCTCTCCATACAATTTTTTCGAATTTAAATCACATCTGGTCTACACTTACGTAGTCAATTTGAAAGGAGTGGAGGTTGTCTCTGAGGGAGGCACCAAATGAATTTTAATCTGCGTTTTTTGATTAATATGTATCTCATTTAGCTTTGGTGGATTTGGTACTTACGGTATTCAGTCTCGCTACGACAGCCCTGTGTTCACTAATTCCTGCTTCGGTTTTGATGATTGGTATTAGCTTAGGATTATTTGTTGTTAGGAAGTGAAGTATGTTTTCACAACCGTTTACGATTGGCGATGACTCATTAACTGACTTCTCGACATAATTTTCAAATAATGCGTTTAGCACAGTTCCCGATGATGATTTATGCGTACCTGTGGATTTAAAAATGTGTTTTCGCCAACATATCGAGAGCAAATCAAAGTCAGCACGAACTATAGTTGTATGAGCCAGGTAAGTGTTTCCAATTGAACTGAAATTTTCTTTGAATCTTTCAGCAGTTGTATCACCTGAACTGAGAGGACGGTAAAAGGGTCCATTTATAATTTTACTCCGGTTGCCAAAAATGACCTCTGCTCATACTAACTTGCAGGAACTATTCTTCTTCATGTTTCGATTTTTCCCGTCAGAGTAGTTACTAAGTGGTAACGACTGTTCCAAGACTGTTGGAACGTGCTGTGTATTGCTGTATGTGGTCTATTTTATTTGTGCAGAGAAAACTGTAGTGCTGCAGAACTGTTGGCGGTAAAGAGCAAGGGCGCTCCATGCTTAGCGGAAACTCTAAATGCGGAATTCGAATGCTCGAAGATAATGTAATGGATCTGCACTGTTCACACTGGTATGTTACACAAGCAAATCGTCAAGTGCTCACAGACATAGAAACAGCAACAGATTTGCAACTATTTCATTTAAACAACACGTTATTATTTTAGATACTTGTGAAATAAATAATGACATTATTTGCAAGAATTTTAGTCGATGGGATAAGAGCTCTTGAGTAACTGAAGAGAAAACTTGTTCAAAATCGAACCTAAAGATGTGAAATAATAATCATGAATTTATGGTACATTCTTCTATATACATTTATACGCACATAACTTTCAATAATAGTATCTACGGTATGTGATTTAAAACTGTAATTTTAGTGAACTTTTCGTGTTTGTATGTCTTTAAGGAACAAATAATGTTTGCAGTTCACCCTTGAAAAGGCTACATATAGTTGTCCGTGCGTAAACTCCGAATTTCGTAAATAAAACCCTGTTCTTTGAACCGTTTGACTCTATGACTTGTTTATAGCGATCATAAATGTAATTTTAATAGACAATTGTCTTCTTGTCAGCTGAAAATACGTGCTTGAATTAGATGTTACTGATTGTATCCGTGGTATTACAACAGTTTTGCCTGTGTCAATCAGCTAAGCAGTAATTATACATGCATTGAGTTTTGTTACAAACATGCATGCTCCGTTAACCAAGTACTATTTAGCGTCCAAGTTTCTTATCAACATGAGAATAATATTTTAGGCGCTGATGACCTCGATGTTGAGCTCCCATAAACCCCAACACACACATAATATTTTACTTTAGTTTAACTTCACGCGGCGGTAATCCTCTTGGATTTAATGAATGTAAGATCCCTATCGAATGTTTTTCCATTCAGAAAATATATTCTTTTGTAAAAGTCAACCTGAACGCTGGGTAGAGATAATGGGCTACCGCAGTGTTTACGGTTATTATCTCTTACTGTACTGCGTATAAAATATGCAGTTAAAACGGGATTTGTAATAAGATAACATGAAAAGGGAGTTTAGCATTTATGATTAATGTTGTAGCTTCTTAAAATTTAGTTACGAAGCTGGGCATCCATGATCCGCTTCTGCCCATAATGGTTAAAAGTCTCTTTTACATTAAAAGTTTATGCAAATAGTTCATTTGGTGCATTATTGGTATGCAGCGTCAGAAGCTGGTGATACACCACCTCTAGCGTTTTAATGGCCTCACTTCGGCAAGGAGGAGTGCCCACAAGTTTCTTCTGATATATATCGTCGTATGGATATCAAACGACTGAGATATTAAGTTCTATGCTTCAGTCACACTTTTAACTAGCCGAGCCTTTTCCTAGGGTTTCCTATCGGGTGATTTAACCAGACAGTCAAGTGGCGTCTGAGTGCTCGTCTAACCAGTCATGTGTATGAGCTGCACTTTGAACACGGCTGATCTCATTTGCCAAGATAGGAGTGAGCACAGTATACACTTAAGTAAGATATAGAGGAAAAGGCAACACTTGTTGAAATAAGGTTTCTGGTTCATATTTACTTTAAACTGAATGAACGAAAGCGAGGGATGATGAGAGTTTAAGATCTCGTCGACATCGTGTTTATTAGTGGCGGAGAGAAAGCTCGAATTGATGGGAAATAAAGAAGACAGATTGGAAGATTAGATGGGTTAGTCACTTAACTAATGAGGAGGTACTACACATAATTGGGGAGAAAACAGATTTGTGTCACAAACTGACTGGAAGTAGACATCGGTTGGTAGGACATGTTCTGAGACATTAAGGGGTCACCAATTTAGTACTGGACGGGAGCATAGGGGGTCAAAATTACGGAGGGAGACCAAGAGATGAATCCAGTAAGCATATTCGGAAAGATGTAAACTGCAGTAATTACTCGGAGAAGAAGAGGCTCGCACAATATGGAAAGCTGCATCAAACCAGTTTTCGGACTGAAGACCACAACAACAATGGCGAACTAAATCGGCCGTGCGTTATTGAAAGGAGCAATTCTGAAATTTGCCTCAATGATTTTTGGAAATCTCGGAAATCCTTAGTCTAGATATCTGGATGCATAATAAATCGAGGTCTTGCAAAATCGAGTCCAGTGCCTGAGCCACTCCTCTCGATCACTTACTGAACGAGTGAACCCAAGGCATTGCACGGAAACCAACCTAAACACATAACTAAACTGCTTCTAGAATAAACTACACCGTCAATGCACGGCAGGTTAAAAGCCTCGTCGAGCCTTCTGTGCATTACACACCTTGCATCATTTTAAAAGAGTTATATAGCGACTCTTCTCACCACACTATGCACCTCGAGTCAGATACTTCACTATGTGCCTCGAGTGACCTTCAGCCTAGTATCGTGTGTTGTTTGACCGAAGGAAGACGTGGAAATTCACACGTCAATGTTAGCAACGGCCTTTTTCGTAGTACTCAACTTCATATGTCTGTCGCATGTAGTTGCCTTCGTAATGTCTGATCGCAGACTTTTGGAGAACGACCTGCATCCAATGACTCTAGCATTTCCTGATATTGACGTTGACCGGTTACACTGTTCTGCGGTCCCCTACGGTTAGGGATCATTCTAGTCTCATTATTCTTATTGTGGGCAGGGTGGTCGGTTGTGTTTCAGCCTCAGATCTGACGACTCACTTTATGGTGATCATGGATATGTCGAAACAAGATAGATCCATTCTGCCACGTCCCTATGTCGACCCGACTCGTAGCATTGATTCTCTGTAACTCCCGCCAGATGTTCACCACTTGACTGCCATGACTTAAGGAAACGTTGGAAGATCTCATTGCCTTCTTCTTTTAGTCCTACATCATTTGAAGCACTTCAAAGTAATTAGTAAACTGTTGAGGGGGGGGGGGGGGGGGTGGGATCCGTAAGACCGAACAATCAGAAGATGCAAATACGTTGCAAGCAAGTGTTAACACCATGATTGCAAGAGCAGTAGGTTCAAGATGGAACTCTGAGATTTCCTATGAACGACCTCTCACGGGAGGTGGAAATGCAAGTGAACAAGAAGTTGCTGACGTCCAGCACGGAATTCCACGTTCCTCTACACTGCGGAGCGTGAAATATCGACTCCAGCATGTCATATTTTGGTCTCGTGGGTAGTAAATTGGCCAACGAGACGCAGCATTATTTTACGTCACAAGATGAACATAGGACCTGCCATACTGTATGGCATTACATATCGTATTTGGTGAGTTTTCTTTCTCATGGCGTACGCAGTATGAACACAAATTGAGTCAAAGCACCTGAATATTGAGGATCTCTCGAAAACGCGTTGTTTTACATGAGATTTATTACGATAAAATGCCAGGAAACTACATTTCGATAAGTAAAGGCCTCCAATAGCAAGTGTTTTTTTGTGTTATAACTTGTGTGCAATGAAATTGTAACGTTTCAGTGATACGGCACGAAGATGATCTATCAAAGGCGAATATTTTTGGCACAACTTGTACATTAAATATCAGATAATGACATTATACTGAGAGATGACAATGTGTATACCTGTCTCTGGGCTTATGGACTGGCTCATATTTCTTTCTTGCCCGTAAATATGTTTTTCAGTGATGGTGAGGAGCTTCCATTGGAATGAAGTTACGATACTGGTCTCGACCTTAAAATGAATGCGATCAAGTGCGTTATTTCAGATCGCTGGTAGTCATTGTTACACCGGTAATACGAATATTATGGGCACGTGCATGCTGATATTAACCGCTCTACCGGAAGCATTTTCAATTTAAAACCATAAATAGGATGGAAATTCCACAGAGTTACTGGTATGTATCTCAGATCGCTATAAATCATGATTCATATGCATAAAATCTACTCACAATTACGTCAATAAGAAAATTTGTGTGATTTAAACTCATAAGTTTTCTCATTGCAGTCGAGGAATACTCGTTTCTCTGTTGGAGAGTCGTACAATGGTAAAGTTTTGATAAGATCCATAGAGGAAAGTAACAGAAAGTGGTTGGGAACTGGTGTGGAGTGGTAAGGTACAAGGACGGAATAAGTTCACGAAAACATAAACAAATTACTATATTTAAACAGAAAAAAAAAGATTTCACACACAACAGACTCTGAGACAAGATTAAGAAATCCTCAGATAAGAACAGCACCTATCACCAGAATTTGTTGATGAGATTTTATCAAATTGTGACTGATGGCAGAATTTATGGAAATTGATACATAGCATAATACACGCTTGCGATTTTATGAAGGCAACACTCAGCAGTTTTAATACAAACAGATTGATGATATAAGCAGCAAGCATCAACACCATCAGTATTTATAATTGTGACTTAAGATAAAGAGAAATTGGCTCGGCAATTTTGAGCAAGCATTGACAACAAAATTTAATACAGAGTCTTAAGAAAACCAAATGCTCACTTGAATTAAATGTAGCACAAATTTAAGCAGCATGCGTACCAAAGAGTCATAAAAAACTAATAAAATTTATATCGATCATGGATGAGGCTGTGACGAATAAAGGTTTATAGAAAATTTCTTCAACAAATAGCATTATGTTTTGTTCTTTAATCTTTTATTATTTCCATTACCGGTTTCGAAACGCCTGGCGATTCATCATCAGATGGTACATATTTATTAATTGTCTGCAGCAATGTAGAAGTCGTGTAGAATTATTAGTATGCATTGGTTGGATGTTGCGTACACATTCATTATGTTTTCTAGAACATTGTGTACACCAACATCCAACTAACGAATACTCATTATTCTACATGACTCCCACACTGCTGCGGACAATTTATAAATATATACAAACTGATGATGAATCGCTGGGCAGTTCGAAACCGATAATGGAATAATAAAAAATTTGAAGAACAAAACAAAAGGCTACTGGTTGCAGAAATTTGTAAGAATTATTGACGTAAATAAAATTTAATATAGCACAATTTAAGTGATAGTTAAATTTAATTCATAATGGCTGGTCCATCAAAACACTGGAGCAAAGACATTTACTAGTAACGGACCAGCAAAGTCTTCTTAAATAATAAAATTCGCACCAAACGGTACACATATTCAATCAGAAAACTTATGGCATACTAGTGAATTAGTACAAACGCACACAAAATTGGTTAGGGAGTGGAGGTGGATTGTCAGAGTTGCTATGTCAGCAGGCTAGCCGCTGTGGCCGAGCAGTTCTAGGCGTTTCAGTCCGGAACCGCTGCTGCTGCTACGGTCGCAGGTTCGAATCCTGCCTCGGGCATGGATGTGTGTGATGTCCTTTTGTTAGTTAGGTTTAAGTGGTGGACTGGTGAACCGTGTTGAAGCTCCGCCAGCAGGCACTAATATCAATGTTCTTCCAGAAGGACGACTTTGAAAAAAATGTAAAGGTCTAAATGTAGCTACAATTAGAGTTTCAGTGCTGCTGAGCAGAGCAGTGGCGGTATACATATTGTTGAGATTTGAGTCCGTAAACGTTATGTTAGGACAAACCAAATGTTACGTCCTTGCTGCTAATAAGAAATAGGTGGACGGTGGTCGAAGGATCCGTCGCTATAGGAGTCAGGACAGGCAAGAAAAAGGCTATTTGGCACAAGTGCAATTTAAATAAATGTAATTTACTCAACATGTGAGTGAAGAAATGCTACACCGTTAACAACTTGTGGCAGCCGTGGCTAGCTATAAGCAGAGTCCCGACACGTGTTTGTGTCTATGTACACTGATTGTTTGTCAGTAGAGCTAAATGTTAAGCTACGATACTACATACATGAAATGCGTTTAACTTTCCAAAACTATGTTACATGGGTTTCGTGACCAAGCAAAGGGAAACATTGTATGTGCCAACAGAGCAAGAGATTCCTAATCTTAAGAGTGAGGATTTCCACGTCGTTAGAGACGTCGACGATCAAACAATAAACAGTCTGAGGATGACAGTGAATATGACTGTGGTGGAACACAAGAATAGAACCATCAGTAACATACTAAGAATGTAGATTTGTCTATGGCGACTTGGGTAATACCAAGAACACTGAAAAACTGAAGAAGGTATTATAGGTTACAAAAAGAAGGGAGACAATTGAACTGAAAGAGGGGAAAAGTGGGTACGAAGTAAAAGCACGCAGTTTTAAAAAGGGAAATTACTGAGTAACAACTTGATTTTAAAGGATCTCTATAGACCCATTTTTAGCAGGGGACATCAGCTGGTCACGTCCTTGTCAATATCAATGAAATTCGCCAACAGCGGTGTAATTGAAATATTTCATTTATATTGACAATGATTTGGAAGGAAGGTTAGATATAGCGTGTATTACCAAAGTAGTAGGTTTACTCAGAGGAACAAAATAGGTATAGTGATGAAGATGATGGTCGCAATGGGAAGGCTGAGCTAAATAAGCATTAGTCAAAAAAAGTAAGCAGCAAAATTTGTTTTTCAAAGTACCAGGGCGAATGTTCCAAGGAAAACAACACTATGGAAAACATTATTGGGGCAAGTACAGCATTCTAATTTAGCAGAATAATTACCCGAGGTATCGGGGAATTCAATATATAATGCCGTTAGATCCATCAAGGTCGACGTGGTTAAGAACAAGGACTTTCCAATGCTGGACAAGATGTTACACATCAAAAAGAATACGGAATCGGTCTGAAAGTGGCGACGTAGTACAAGCCCACAGTTTCAAAAATGGAAGTTGATAAGTAACATGCTGATTTACAAAGAAAGTTTACGTATAATGTCTATTACAAATTAAATAGTCTTACTTTGAGAAGCAAAATATATATAGGGGTGTAGGCAATGGTGGCAATGGGAAAGCCGAACTAAATATGAATTGGTGGAAAGTGTTAAACAGCTAAGCTAGTGGTCGAAGGTAAGCAGTCCGACGGATATGATTATTGCGGAAGTTAAAAAGCATTCTAAATTAGCAGCGGAGTTACTTCATGTACCACTGCACGCCAATAGTAAAGATATAAGGCTTGCAGGATGGGTAAGTCTGAGAAATAAGCAAGAATAAATGCAGAAAAGTATTGTTTCCGAGGTATAAAGAAACACAAAGTTGATCACATCGAATGTGAAGGAGTATCAACAGAATGAGAAACAATAACTCTAAAAGACGCTCTCAAAGAGTAATGGTCACAACATTAAGCCGATTCAGTAATCTTTAAATTCGACGACTGTGAACCTGACGTCCCGTGATAATCGCGGCACTGTGGAGATCCTGTCCCATTCAGCAGGTGGAGCAAAGGTTGGGAGTCGGTTATCTCGCTGTGGACGAGAGAGCGCCGAAGACTGCGAAGGGGAGGCAGCCAGCAGCGCCGGTGTCCGCCAAGTCTGCGTCCAGAGTGACAGAGAATTGTTTTGTGGAGGAGAGCGGAGCGAGTTCGAGACGTGGGAAGCACTTTGGAGGTGACGGAGCTAGGTAGATGCTTGGCAGCAGGGGGTGTATCGTGCTGACAAGCTAGCAGTTGTGCATCAGGGTGGTTGTAGAGTTGAGGACAACACGGAGAAGGCAGCATAGACTGCACCACACAGGGGTGCTACAGTCTGTGTTGTTCCTGGTCCCTACAAGATTCTTGTGGTTGAAGTACACGAACTTAGCCAAAGCGTTTCCACTTCCTATTCTGCGCGTCTGATTCCTCAGTTGACACTTATCTGTTCAGACACAATTCCTCTATTTTATCTAAGGCTAAACTAATTTAGTTTAATACGGCACGCTTACCTAAAAATAAACTACGTCCGCAGTGTACGAAATTACGCTGATCATCCAGAGCATTATGACCTACTAGTGATATGAACACGTTAAGGCTGTAGCAATGTCAGTTGGCGAGGAAATACTGCTAGTCAGACACACGCACGGTGCAAGTAGTTATCAGTGAGTGTGCTGTCCGTGTGTAGAATGGGGAAGGCGCGCCATCGTCCTGAGCTTGGCTGAGGACGTATTGTGATGGCTCGGATACCGGGCACGAGCATGTCGGAAACCACACGACCTGTCGTGCTGCTTCATTCCCAACAGCGAGGTCAATCTTTGCAACCACGACACCATGAAGCGCGGTACAAATGAGCCCAACAACATGCCAGAATTGGCATCACGTTCTCTTCACCGATGAGTAGTGCATATGCCTTCAACCAGACAGTCGTCGGAGAAGTGTTAGAAGAAAACCCGATCGGGCTGAACGCCTTACACACACTATCTAGCGAGTGTAGCAAGGTGGAGATTCCCTGCTGTTTTGAGGTGGCATTATGTGGGGCCGACGTACGCCACTGACAGGAAGGCGCCGTAACAGCTGTATGGTACGTGAATGTCATCCTCCGACCGATGGCGCAACCGTATCGGCAGCATATTGGCGAGACATTCGTCCTCGTGGACGGAAGTCGCACCCTCATCCTGCACATCTTGTGAATGACTTCCTTCGGGATAACTACATCGCTCGACTAGAGTGGCCAGCATGTTCTCAAGACATAAACCCTATCGAACATGCCTGGCATGGATTGAAAAGGGCTGTTTATGGATGACGTGACTCATCGACCACTCTTAGGGATATACGCCGATCGCCGTTGAGGAGTGGGACTATCTGGACCAACAGTGCATCGATAAACTTGTGGATAGTATGCCACGACGAAAAAGGCATGCATCAATGCAAGAGGACGAACTACTGGGTATCAGAGGTATAGCTGTGTACAGCAGTCTGGAACACCACCACTGAAGGTCTCGCTGTCTGGTGGCAGAACATGCAATGTGTGATTTTCCTGAGCAATAAAAAGGGCGGAAATGGTGTTTATGTTGATCTCTATTTCAATTTTCTGTATGTGAGATGAGTACAATCTCTGTATTATCACAACCAGAAACTCGTACAATCTTTCACGGCTTACCTGTTTTTCCATTTAAAAGGTGACGTTTGACTGCATTTTCGAAAATTATTTCTTTCAGAGCCCAGTGCCACATTCTCTGAATGCTATTTTCACATTCATTTAATATAAGGAATAAAATGTATTGTATCACTTTATATATTAAGGAAATATTTTTTCTCAAGCTTCATAAAAATTGATTTGGCTGGTTCTGTCTCCTGGCCCTTCATTATCCAGGGGAACAGCCGTTAATTTGGGCCACGTGTAGAATCGGCAACACAGAATTTCTCTATTTTGCTGCAAAACTGTGGTGACATGCATCACTTGGAATAAAGCGCAAACATCAGTTAACGATTTCTTTGTAGATGAGTGATGTAGCTGTTGAGTTTGATTCAGAAGTAAGGTTAATAACATTTGAGTGTTAGTTCTGGTGAACGATGCGATTTTCATCATCGATTTATACTTGTTAAGGAGAGAAGTAGTATTATCATAATAGTATTAACATTGAAGTAGCCCAATGTACAGTGTAAGGTAATAGTGCAGAGCTGATCGCTCAAGGCGCTATCTATTTCCACCATGTTTGAATGTGCAATTCCAGGTGAGTAGTATGGGCCACGCCAATGTATGATGCAAGGGTAATAGAACCTTGTTTAGGTCCGAGAGTGCAAATAAGCAAGCGCTTTCTGGTGTTTGGAAAGCTAAATGACCGAAAGGGCTGCTGCCGATAGTTTTAGTGTTCCTGAAACTTCACTGTAAACGCATTTAGTATCAGTTGCAGACAGTCAGCAGACACTACGACGCCTCAAATGGGATTATTAAATGAGAATTTAAAGAAGTTTGCAAACGCTTGTAGCTCACATGAGAGCTTCACAATACAAGTTAATGCCGCTAGTTATGACTGAGATTCAAAGTCTGGCTTACGATTTCTCAGAATATTTAAAACTGTCTCAAAGATTTAACAGAGAAAAGAAATTTGCCCCGAAAAGATTTCTATCATAACTTCATCAAGAAGCACCCAGAAACGTGTTACAGAAAACCTCAGTCCGAAATTTAACCGTTTTGTTTCAGATTCAATCGAGCGTAAGTTAAATAGAAATTGTTTTTTTTTAATATCTTGTTCCTTTTCATACATAAACTGACGGTTTGTGAAGTACATGAACATGTTCTTTATTTAATAACCTATATTTTCTTGTATGGTCAATACTACCAGACACTTTCTCAACAGCTCGTATTATAAGTCTTATAAAACCTTTTCTTATTATGTGACGTTTTTAATAAGAAATCTTTGTTTCACCAATTACACCTAAACATATGTTCAAGCAAATGTTTTATACGGCTTTCCACTACTTCGAAATAACATGATGAGTTATATAATTATGCCTTAAGTGGTGCATACAAGTCGGAGTGCGACATATATTGCAGTACGTTTATGCTCAGTAATATGAATTCATTAACTGAACCACTCGATTACCTATTACCAGCTAGAACAGGGGTTCCCAACAAAATTTTCTCGAGGACCCTTCATCGAGCATGATTTGTACCTTGTCATGTCACAGTATGAAGTAGCTAAAAATATCAAATTAAGAGTCATTTTATACGTTTTCTATTTTTGGTACTTAGAAAAAACATTTACATATTCATTAGTGAAAAATATTAAGCGGAAAAGATTCTGTTATCATACAAAATATATTTAATATATTTTTTATTCTAACAGCATCTTGCGGACCCCTCTGGCATAGCTCGTTGACCCCTGGGGGTCCGCGTACCACCTGTTGGGAACCACTGAGTAAGAGGAATGGCAGTACGGTCATTACGTTCACATAAGGTTACACAGTCAAGACAGCGTGAGACATTATATATATTCCTTAGCAGTATCTTTCTGTTTAATATCTGTCAATATTTAAATTATGTTCTACAAGAAAATCACTATGCAGATTAATGACAGAAGACGATGTTTCACATGAGTCAACAAAAAGTTTTCTTTTAATTTTCAAACAACTGTTATTTCTTCACATTTTTCTTTCTCTCCCAATTGTTTCTTACACTGAACCACAGCTGCCGTAGTCTCCTGAACTCCAACTATCGCAGCTCTAACGGTGGTGTCAATGTCTCCTTACATAGTTAAAGTTCAGAGTAGTAAGTTCTTTAAACAATATTTTATTTATATTTAAGCTGCTACCTCAAATTCCTATGTTGCATTGCTACGTGTAGTACCATAATAAATCGCTCTCTAACGAAAAATGCAGAACATCGTAACTGAGTGATGTAGTACACGCGCAAAACCAATGGAAACGTGTTCGGAAAGTGTGGCGCTAAATTCTGTATCTCGCACCCTGATTAACAGTTTTTTTGCTTACTGCAACCGCTTAAGGGAAATAGCATGACAACTGCTGCAAAACGGATACGGAATACATCCTTCCCTAATTCTAGCTTTACATAGCACTGAGATGAGAATGACGGAGGCTGAGAGTCAGAGGCTAACGCAATGGAATAACGTCCCGAATTCTCCATAAGTGAAAACTCTAAGGTTTAAGGTGTCAGGCTAATACAACACCTTCCATGAAAACCCTGACACGATAAGCAAATCCAGTAGTATGTCACATAGCTTCGAATAAATCGTGACATTGAATTAACCAAAGGAATATGAGTAACGAGTGAGCAAATGCAATACAACAGACTAACACAAGAATGCCTAAATGCATGTCATACCTTCCCACCGTGAGACAAACGCAGTTCCGAGGGGAGAAACGAGAACAGAAGCCGAGATCAGAACCGTGTTAAGCTAGAAGGCCCTACGATAAGGGACGGACATCCACGTCGCCAGCTAACCACCGGGACCACCCCCCAGCCCATGTTAAAATGTAGAGCCCTCCAGAAGAACAGTATCGATCTTACGAGAACACTAAAAGGGCCACACCAGCCGCAAGTTTTAGCGTGAGACTTTTTCGCGTGTCTGTTACATTGCAAACGTTAAAAACATTGCCCCACAACGAAAAGTTACCGCCAGGACCACCCCCAACCCAAAGATAGAGCCCTCCAGAAGAACAGTATAGATCTTACGATAACACTAAAAGGGCCACACCAGCCGCAAGTTTTAGCGTAGGACTTTTACGTGTCTCTGTTACTTTGCAAACATTAAAAACATTGCCCCACCACGAAAAGTATAACGTTTCTCACTGAATAGACAGAATTTTTGAAGGAGGAGCTTAAGGTTAACATTGAGGCCCTGACTGGTCAGATGAAAACACAGCCAGATAGTGTTTTTTTAAAACAACTTCGGTAAACTGTAGTAAGGAGAAGTTAGGCGAGAGCTGCTTCCGAGACGGCGAGCATTATGGAGCTGCACCAGCCGCCACCCTCTGACGAACACCGACAAGGTAAATGAATGCACGCGATGCCGCATTTTTGAGTGCATAAGGCTTCACTCAGAACTGCAGAAGTCTCATCTGCTTCATCCCCTTTTTACGTAATACTAGTGTCGATCGTCAATTGAAGCTCATGGTATTCACATTTGCTACGTAAGTTAAAATCAGAAACGCGATGATTTTTCTCTTATATAATTATTGAAAAGCCACATCAGCCACTGTAATATACGATAAGTTAGATGAGTAATTAAAGATAATTGAGGGTCACTGTGGACCATTTTGATAGTTTTCTCTTTTGTGAAACTTAATTTAAAGCTAGATTATAGTTGTGATATGACATGGGTCATCCTTCGATCCATTATAGAACTTGGAAACCCATTCAGGCAATATTCGTTATCATTTATTTTGAACGCAGTTGGTTTTTATCATCCTGTATTAAAACTATTCCCTTTATCATTAGTGCAATTTATAAACAATGTTTTGTGAGTAGAATAAAATTTCCAATGGTAAACTTAACTGCTTTTTCGACGTTATTTTACCAGCTAACTAGAAATAGGAAAGCCTTGAACCCCTTCCACTAAATTTAGTTAGTATTAAGATTCCTTTACAGGGAGTGCAGTGGAGCTGACGCTGAAATCATTAAGTATTTGGTTATATCATCGCTAGTCTCACTGAACTCTTCTGAACTCTACATGTCATGTGTGGTCTGGCGTCTCCTAACCAGCAACAGGTCCCATGTTCAAACTAGTCAATTCCTTAAAAAACACGCTCAGAGCGTCGTTGCGCGAAAGTGGTAGGGAGACACGACATAGAACAACATACACCATGCAGAATGTTAGAAAGGGTATTCATTATTCTCTGGAGAGGGCTGTAAGTCCGCATTCAACTTAATGTAACTTCATCCACTGGAAAGGTCCAGTCATGAATTCGTTTATTTGGACACTGATACTAAAGAATCTCTGGTGTGTTAAATACGACCTATCTTCAATGTAAATCATCATTTTACGCCATAATATAATTCCGAACCCAGCTCAAACGTAATCAGTTGGCATTAAGCTCCACTGAAGACATAAAATGTATGGCCTTCCGTGAAAGAAACGTTAAAACCTGGTTCACTTAAAGCTGTCTCCAGCATTCCTTCTTCCGTCGTCAGTTAATTTGCGCTGCTATTAAATCGGAACGCAATGATAGGCAAATACGTGGTACTCTGGCAACTCAAACTTCAAGTATCGGTAGGATTGCTAATCAAAATTCTATCTGTTGTGCGTATACAGTGCACTAGGATAATGAAGGACATGTTTACAAACCCCACCAGCTCAAATATGTAAACATCTGTGCTTACGAAATTTTGTGGCAGACTGAAAATGTGTGCCTGACCGGACTCGAACTTGAGACCTTTGATGTCGCTGGCAAGTAATCTACCGACTGGGCTACCAAAGCGCTACCCTGCTGCACCTTCTGCTTTTAGAGGCACATTTTTAACCATAGCATGTAAATCTATTTTTTTAATCAGAGAACCCTGCTTAATAAAGCATGAAAGCCAATGCAAGTGCGAGGTCGCATGTGATCGCTGGTGAGACACTGAAAGGATATCTAGTCTTTTGTTAATCATTTCTTCTGTTATCTTCTCGGGAATGGAGTCGAGGGAGAGCCTCGCGCATTAGACTGGCCGCTCTAATTTAAGGTCTTTAATTTTATAAAAAGTCACTGCGTACTGCAGGATGCATACTGACGCATATTAGTAATTATATAAGGAAATTTCCACTTTGCACGGAGGAGATACCGACTAGCGGACAATCAACATATCACTAGTGATTAATATTGTATCCTCAATGTAAGTAGCATAGTGCACTTCAGTAATTATACTGATGATTAATTGTGATTTCATTATTTGTTTAATCCATGATCCTCAAATTTCAACATAATATGTAAACTCTACTTTCTGTATTTATCTCACTTTGGCTCAGAAATATCGTGGCCCACGAACCACCTTCTTACGGCGACGAAATACTCACGGTATATGTCCGATTCCACCTTATCATGGTTTATTCACTGACTTTTTATATATTTCCATCTATCTCAATTCAGTTCAACATAAATTAAAATAATATAAATAATCATATTTAAATACAATTATATATTTATTATTTAATTATTTACATACTGCATTACAAGCTGTCTCCTCAGAACACTCCTAGTAAGGAAAACGATCTGTAATGGTCCACGGTACGTATTTCCTTTATTTATACAGGTCTCCATCTTTTCGTCAGCACTCGCCTGACTGGTTTGCTTCAGCCCACCATGTTGTTTTATCTTGTGCACACCTCTTCATTCCTGAAAAGCACTTGCACTCTGAATCCTCAGTTATTTTTTGGGCGTATTTCAACAAGTTTCTACCTTGTAGTGATCACCCTACTGTATCATGGATGTTCTTTCCTTCATGTCTTAATACGTGTTGTATCGCCTTTTTCCTTCTCCTTGTCAATGTTTAACACTTGTTCTCTTCGCCGGTTAAGCAGAGGTCCTCTTCGTTTCTTATCGTATCCAACAATCTAGTTTTCAGCATCCTTCTACATCAATACAACTCAGAAACCTCGATTATTTTCTCTCCCACTCTCCCTCTGCCATGGTTCCCATGCATGCTCTAAACGCAGATTCTCAATAGCTTCTTCCTGAAATTAAGGCTAAGGTTGGATACCAGTAGTAAATCTTATGACCAGGAAAGCGCCCCGTGCAGGTTCGTTTGCCTTTGAGTGCTCCCTGCTGCGTCCGGCAGGTCTTACTTCGCTTCCAAGGTAGCAGAATTTCCTCACATACTATTCTACGCGATCATAATGTTTCGGTTTTCCCTCAATCTTAATACAGTTTTTCATTCAATTTAACAGGTACAGCACCTCTTCCTCACTTTCATTAAGCATGGAAAAATCATAAGAGGAGCTCATTACTAGAATCTCTTCATCCTAAACTCTTAATCGCCCTGTTGATAATTCCTTTTACTTACGTTATTGCTTCATCGGTGTATAAATTGAACAGCAAGACAAAAACACTACATCCGTGTCTTACACACTTTCTAATGCAAGCACCTCGCTTTCGGTGATCCATTCTTATTGTTCCCTTTTGGGTCGTGTGTACTGTTATATTACCGCTCTTTCGCAGGAGGGTACTCCTATTCCTGTCAGATATCCTCATATCTCGCAAAAATTTTACATTTTCTACTTCTCTTTTTATGTTTTACTCTGATTTTCCTTAAGGTTTGTTTCTATTACCAACTACAACGTCATAACCGCCTCTCTGGTGCTTTTTATCTTTCCAGAAGCCGAACTTATTGTCATCCAACACTTCCTCAGTTTTCTTGTCCAATCTTCGGCGTATTATTTTTGTTAGGAACTTGGATACATGATCTATTAAACTGACAGTGCATCAGTTCTCGCATTTATCCTCTTCTGCTGTACTGTGGTTGATATTTTTTCCGAATATGTGAAGGTAAGTCTCCAGTCTCAGAGATTCTAACGAGTAGTTAATTACAACGAGTATTTGTACCTACTTAATGACGTTATATACGTGGACTATATTAACCACTAAATATGCAATATCGTAGTTGGGACAATTCTAGGCCCTCTTGGATTTTCAGAATACTGATATGAGTAGTGTCCTTAAATGGCTTTGGCCTTCAATGTGTTTCTTCATTGTTGTTGCAGGTGACAAATTTCACTTTAAGTATCAGGTTTTTAAGTGTTCTGTATACTTGTCTGACAAATGAGACTCCTTTATAAATGGCTAACAGCTGCCAGGGAGATGTTGTACCGTGCAACGCTGAGAAATTGTAACTCATTAACAGTATTATTGATTACAAATTAGATTTCGTTCCGAAAAAATTCCTATTTAATCAATATTTCTTGCTTCGGAACACCACTGTTCTGAAAAATGTATAACCATATGCAAGTATACATCGTAACAGGGCATTAACAATCATTCAGACAATGATTTAACTATTTCTTTTTACGTCATATTCTCAAAATAATACTTTAAAAAACAAGTTTCTTACATGCGAGTACATCTGTGTTTTTACCTGACCTTTTTTTTAGTTTCCAAAACTTTACTTCAAAATGCTGAAAATTTTTATATAATTTTTCTGACACAGTTAGTTTGTCCATAATATAGTTACAATGTTACCTGCTTCTTAACTCAAAATTATCTATGACACATCTAGCAAAAAACGCAAGGAAAGTTACATCACTGAGTTAACAGCGTTGTTCTTATGCAGTCTCTTTATTTAAAGAGAAGAGAGATATTGTTATGTAATGTAATTATATTTGGAGTAGTTCTTACCAATATCAATAATATTCTGTCCAGAATCTCAGCTGTTCTGGTGTTCTCATAATGCCTACGCTTCACAAGAACTATTCATTATTAGTACTGATTCGTAAACACTCTGTATTTAAAACGCTAAGGCATGTATGAAGACCAATGTAGTTTACATAATCTGTGCCTTAGAATGGAAATTAACAGAACCCCTTGTAATGTTATTGATATTACAAACACTAAGAAATATTCGCAGAACCCTTTCGTTTAGTCATAATTACATCATCAAACAAATCTGACTGTATGTAACAGAACAATTGCTCGAAGCGAATGCAGCCACCCACGTTACAGTAAAGCCGGAAAGCTGAAAAAACGTTTTCTGAGATGCAGATTCGTTGTACACTACGGTAAGAACTAAAAGGTGTGACTGAAAGTAATTGTTTACATACTACTGTTTTCGAAATCCATTATCATCCACATTGCAATACGATTGCACCGATTATTTAATGTCAAAAGTGGAGAATATTTGTATAAAAGGTAGTTACGCATTTCTCTCACATTGATTGTCCGAAGAGATATATGAACGTATTTCAGTTTCACTTCATCCTAGTTGTACGCAGTTCGTATTGGTCATGTGATAGATCCACGAAAGTTATGGTCAAAAGACAGCCAGTCAAAGGATTACCAATGAAATTTCAGTACGCAATCACTTTTCCTAGGAACTGAGGCCAGAACCATTTCCTCCATCTATTTCAGTAAGTTGAAGTTAAAAGTTATTTCCGAAAGCTAAAGTTATAACACAAACTGCAATATTATAACGAGATAAAAATAAGTGAATACCAATATGAGACAAATTTTTTAGTTTTAAAAATTTAATTTTTAATGCGCAAGGACAAATTCCAAACAAATAATACAATAATTAAGTGACTTGTCTTTAAAAACATGTAATGAAAGTCACATGAGGGATAACACAAGAATTTATGGAAATTTACAAACAACACGTGCTTCCAATGGTGGCATTTTGTCCTGCGTGGTTTTCCAATATTTCTCATTCTTCATATTTGACACTAAGTAAGCACCAAGAAATGTAAATAATGAAAGCAAACTGAACGGACTGAAACTAATAAGCAAAATTTTAGAAGCTCAGGGAAGAGGTTTGCAAAATTCGTGTCCACGGTAATAAACCGGGGCACACGTTTTAGACTGAAGTGTGGAGCAAAAAGAAATCCAGACTGTTGCTACAGATTCACTTCATATCGGAGTATGCAGTTCGTTATCTCTTCATAAAGATGAGAGTGACTGAATCTTCCCAGCTCTTGGAACAGGTTTGAGAGATAACTGTCCAAGGCATGATACCGGAGCATTAGTTCAAAACAGTAATTTGTAGCACAATGTCCAATCTACACACATCTTTAAAAGGTTCACAAAATAAAAAATGTCATATTAGCTCTTCGAACAGGTTTGGAAGCAACCTGTCCACGGTAATAAACCGGAGCACAAGTTTACAACTGAAGTTTCGAGCAAAATAGGTTCCAGACTGTTGATACAGATTCTCTTTTATCGGAGTATGCTGTTCGCTGCTTCTTCATAACGATCGGAGCGACTGTGTCCTCCAGGCTCTTGGAACAGGTCGGAGAGATTCCTGTCCGCGGTATGAAACCGGAGCATTAGATTAAAACTGTAATTTGTAGAACAATGTCCAATATACACACGTCTTTAAAACGTTCACAAACTGAAAAATGTCTTATTAGCTCTTCGAACAGGTTTGGAAGCTACCTGTCCACGGCAATAAACCGGAGCACAAGTTTACAACAGAAGTTTGGAGCAAAATAGATTCCAGACTGTTGATACAGATTCACTTTTATCGGAGTATGCATTTCGCTGCCTCTTCATACGATGAGAGCGACTGAGTCCTCCTGGCTCTTGGAACAGGTCTGAGATATGCCTGTCCACGGTGTGAAACCGGAGCATAAGTTTAAAACTGAAATTTGTAGCACAATGTCCAAACTACACACTTCTTTAAAACGTTCACAAACTGAAAAATGTCTTATTAGCTCTTCGAACAGGTTTGGAAGCTACCTGTCCACGGCAATAAACCGGAGCACAAGTTTACAACTGAAGTTTGGGGCAAAATAGATTCCAGACTGTTGATACAGATTCACTTTTATCGGAGTATGCATTTCGCTGCCTCTTCATACGATGAGAGCGACTGAGTCCTCCTGGCTCTTGGAACAGGTCTGAGATATGCCTGTCCACGGTGTGAAACTGGAGCATTAGTTTAAAACTGAAATTTGTAGCAAAATGTCCAATCTACACACTTCTTTAAAACGTTCACAAACTGAAAAATGTCTTATTAGCTCTTCGAACAGGTTTGGAAGCTATCTGTCCACGGCAATAATCCGGAGCACAAGTTTACAACTGAAGTTTGGAGCAAAATGGATTCCAGACTGTTCATGCAGATTCACTTTTATCGGATTATGCATTTCGCTGCCTCTTCATACGATGAGAGCGACTGAGTCCTCCTGGCTCCTGGAACAGGTCTGAGATATGCCTGTCCACGGTGTGAAACCGGAGCATAAGTTTAAAACTGAAATTTGTAGCACAATGTCCAATCTACACACTTCTTTAAAACGTTCACAAACTGAAAAATGTCTTATTAGCTCTTCGAACAGGTTTGGAAGCTACCTGTCCACGGCAATAAACCGGAGCACAAGTTTACAACTGAAGTTTGGGGCAAAATAGATTCCAGACTGTTGATACAGATTCACTTTTATCCGAGTATGCATTTCGCTGCCTCTTCATACGATGAGAGCGACTGAGTCCTCCTGGCTCTTGGAACAGGTCTGAGATATGCCTGTCCACGGTGTGAAACCGGAGCATTAGTTTAAAACTGAAATTTGTAGCACAATGTCCAATCTACACACTTCTTTAAAACGTTCACAAACTGAAAAATGTCTTATTAGCTCTTCGAACAGGTTTGTAAGCTACCTGTCCACGGCAATAAACCGGAGCACAAGTTTACAACTGAAGTTTGGAGCAAAATAGGTTCCAGACTGTTGATACAGATTCACTTTTATCGGAGTATGCAGTTCGCTGCGTCTTCATACGATGAGAGCGACTGAGTCCTCCTGGCTCTTGGAACAGGTCTGAGATATGCCTGTCCACGGTGTGAAACCGGAGCATTAGTTTAAAACTGAAATTTGTAGCACAATGTCCAATCTACACACTTCTTTAAAACGTTCACAAACTGAAAAATGTCTTATTAGCTCTTCGAACAGGTTTGGAAGCTACCTGTCAACGGCAATAAACCTGAGCACAAGTTTGCAACAGAAATTTTTAACAACAGGCTATCCAGGATGACAGCAAAGAATCACTTTATACCGGATTATACAGTTCTCTGTCTCTCCATGACGATGAGACGGACTGAGTCTTCCCAGCGGCTGGAAGAGTTGAGAGGACGCACGAACAGTTAGACGTCCACAGCCGAGGGTCTCAGCCTTGACGTCATCTCGGCAGCTAAAGATGCTCCGTCGTCATATGTTGTCTTTTCTGGAGCACCTGTGCATACAACATCTGCTATTAGTTATGCCACAATACCAACATCTTGCAATAGAGAATGAAGCAATCAGGCGGAAATGACGGTCCTTGATTAATTAATTTGTTATAGCCTTGAGGATAATTGTATAATTTAAGCTACTGGACAGTATTCTCATTGCAAAATAGTAGAAAACATTGTTATGTAAATAGTGCTTTCCGAATTTTATATTTTGGGTCGTTCCGTGTAAAAGTACCATAGGAAACACACTACGTTTATCGAGTGTTAATGTCGGATTTAAGTTAAGGAAACTATAGCTTCTAAAACTAGCTACAGATTACCCTTGCTTGTCATTGCACTAAATCAATAATGATTGAGATCTAGAAGTTAGTATCAGAAAAATGCAGTTGAACCACATCACTATTTTGCAGCAGATATGCTGTTAGTCGTCCTATGGAATCAAACAGTTAAGAGGTACAATATTAACAACGCCGTGTTCCCCTTACGACCTAGAAAGGTTGACAGCACTGACAAAAATGTGTTGTCACGGCTGCTTCATTCAGTGACATTGTACAGACGTCTACAAACGGTAATCTTGACACGTGGTAACACATGCGGTACAGTTCTAAAGCACCACCAAAAAAGTCATTTTACAAGATGAAGGATGCGCTACAAAGGCCGGATATACTCGAATACGTATCTGTTATGAAATTTGCTTTTTCGTGGTTGAGACTGAGAAATCTAAATCGCTGAAGAGGAATAACTGATTATCTTATTTGAGCCACAGTCAATAAGAGCATAGCTCGATCAACACCAAGTTTAGTAAACACAGAAAGTAACGTCGTTCATTCATGTTTTAAGCATTACAGGTATCACATTCGTCACACCAATTTATACCACAGTTCGGAAAACTTTTCAGTCCACAGATCTTCCATTGGTGAAATTTATGTTGATACCACTAGCCCATTAATTCCACTCAGGTCGCTTACGTGCAGCGAATACAAAGTTAACGGGGAACAACGAATGATATTTGCATGTCACTGCCCCTAAACTAACACGGCCAATAGCGAACATAATCTAATCCAACAATAACTCTAATGGCTCTGCTTCTAAACATTTACTACAAATATTACGTCTAGATGAAACAAATTATAAACTTTAAAAATTAGCCGCGGCTACTGATTGTAACAACAAGCAAGATACAAAATGTATGTCATACCTTCTTTATCGGGAGAAGCCCCTAAGGCGTCTCGCGCTGCTGTTCACCTTTGTGAGTGTTTGATGCCTTTACCTCTTCTTTATTACTGAGAGACGTGTCAGAGGTAGTTGCCTGTTGAGTTGCTTTCTTTGCTTTCGGCTTTCTCTCTGTGATCTTGCTACCTCTTTCTGTGGGCGGCGCTTGACCTTCTCGCCACAAGTGCAGACGCTTACGGAAATCGCTCTTCTTCATAGTCTTGGGCAAAACACCGAACTCAGATTCCCAAACATTACCTTTATTCGCGCCGCCATCTGCAGTCTTAGTCGAACTGCCTGTCGGTTTGTCAATGAGCACTCTCAGACATTTACGGAATTCCTCTTTGCTCATTGTTGATGGCTTGCGTCCCCAAAATGCTACGTTGTTATGAATTTTATTCCCCTCTGCAGTGTTTGGTGTGCTGCTGGTGAGTACATTCAGGCGCTTACGAAACTCATCTTTGTTCATAGTCGACTGCTTATTTCCCCACATTGACTTCACGGTGTTCTTCGATTCTTCCATCCGTGACTTCACATTCAGCACTCCAGGGCAAACACTTGAGGTAAATCCAGTGTGGAAGCGGGTGTAAGGGAGGAAATTAGCCACTGCGATTCCTGGAGTCTGCCAGGAATTGCCCACAGCCAAACGCACCGCACCAGCGCAGAGAGGAACCTTCGCGAACAAATTAATTGCAGAGCACATCTTTCTGTTGCGATTCACTAGCAGCGCGACTGATAGCTATTCGTTGCTAGGAAGCAGACCTGTCGGTGTTAGCTGTTGGACGCTTTTCTTTTGTTTCCTCCCGACGATACAGTACCCGGTATATTCGTCACCCAATTTGTTCAGTGGTCAGCGCTGTAGTCAAGTCGATTTTCTTGTAACTTCCAATCGGGCGCTATACACTACCTATTATTCTGACTTATTTGACGTTAGAAATCTAAATCAGCTGCATGTAACAGGAACTTTTCGACTTTTAACAGTCATCGTTACTTTGTTAAATATATGCCTTCAGTTAAAATTCCCCTTTATGTTTACATACCATGGGGAACACAGCTTTCATAACAAAATACTTTTGTGTGTAGCGTCGATTTTAGTTATCAAAATATGTTTACAGTTATTACATGTAGAGTATGTTTCAGTAAAATTTTTCACGTCAGGAAGCGTTTCTGATGTAATTCTGTTTCCACCTAAATGAAATGTACAAAATGTACTCGCTAAATTGCTTGAACTATCTTGTCAGACTACATTAATTACTGAGATATCGGTATGAAACGAAGTAACAGTAATTTCTACTTCTAGTAGTAACTATTGCTTCCAGTATAAGTTCAGCGGCGTTTCACTCTAAGAAAACGACTACTATTTTACGAGATATTAAAATATTTAGAAGTTATAACTTTTCGTTTTGTACATGAAAACGATTGCTATCTTATAGTCATATTCGTGTTGTCACAGAGAACTGTCGCATAAAGTTGGTGTGGTACTGCATTTTGATCCAACTATATAGCCTCCTTACCAAAGATGAATAGTGAAAAATCTTTAAATGAAAACTGTCACTGATCACAGTTGGCTACTTGTGGCTGCAGTGACTCACCAATGGAAGGAAAATTCGTGGTATCTAAGGAGGCCTTAATCAGAATTAAACTGCGGTAAAAGTAGAGCCCTTGTTCCTGCTAGAAAACAATGTTCATGTTCCGTTACCTCTTGGTGAAACAATTCGATATTTAAAGTCGAATAACAAGTACGCTGTTTTGTCCTTCTGATTTTTGTTTATTTGAAACTGTTTTCAGCTTATTAAGACTTCTTCACGGAATAATAGTCTAGCATCTGAAAGGCATAATAGTTTTAAGTAACCAAGCAATATTGGTAAAGATACTATCAGTTGAATAGTGTATTAAGCATCATGCTTGGTCCTTAACGTCGAAATTACACTTTAAACAATAGAAATTGTAGAACACAATAAAAAATTAGAGATTGCAATATTGAAGGTAAGATGGTCTAATGATAAATTTTGCCAGTTCTTTACATTGGTTGAGAAACTGTAAACTAAGCAGTATTCATTTATGTTGTGTAATTAATGGGTTTTTAATCATTTTAAACTAAACTTTAGGCAATGCATAGTGTAAATACTAATGTTACAGTATAACTAATTACATGGTTAAGATGCCATATATTGTGAGGTCGCAAAGTTGGTTGAAAAACGTATAACTAAACACTAGTAACTTGTACAAAAAGTATGATTCAGAATCATAGTTATTTTTTTTTTTTTTTGTAATGGGCAATTAGATACAATTACATGGATTGCATCAAACGATGTATATTGTGTACATTTAGAGAAACTATACGACAAATTATTCATAAACCTTAAATCCCGCAATTACAGAACTTAAGAGGTGCTACAGCTTATATCCTATGCAACAGACGTATTAAGTAACAAGTGTGCGCACAAAATCACGTCCAATGACTGCAACGAACTGTATATTAATTAGGGCCATAACAACTTGGCCGACTGAACAAGAACGCAGCTGGATATAACATAAGACCAAGTCAACACAAATGTACAACATATAGCCAACAGAGAAACTAAACTAAGCCTGTCAGAAGCACTTCAGTTAAGCAGGCAGTTAGCTCAAAATCAATAGCTGGTTCCAAATGATCAACTACAGCTGAGCAATCGCCATTTTTAAGATTCGGAAGATGGAACCGATCAGCCACATACTCACAAGCTGGCACAATGACACATACTGCTACACAAAATTAAAACACAATGGAATTTCCTGTCCCTTACCTTGCTCACCCAACAAATTTCAGCCATATTACTTGTGACAGTTTAATATTGTTAATTGTAACCATGTACCGTTTTTCATGTTGGTGACTACATTAAAATGTTATTTAAAGAGTAAAATATCTTTCTTGCACCATTCACCATATAACCTGCAATGCTGTAAGATTCTGTATTTTAATTGTTGTGCGTAATACTGTAATAAAGGGCACGTTTGTTGCACAACATAAATGAAGATCACTTACTTTAATAATTTTTAAGCCAAATTCAAGACATCAGAAAATTTAGCATTGTAATAATTTAATCAGTAATATTGCGCAGTTTCATTATTTATTGTGGTTAACGTTGTACAATGTGTAATGTATATTTTCAACACTAAGAAACAAGTTTGATGGAGATCATTCTATGCAAGTGATTGTATTTGTGCATCTAATGCTTGGATACCTAAGGACCACAGTCCCTTATGGACGCTAGTCAATTGGTTATTGATGTTGGCCTAATAGGATGAAAACTATTTTGAAATAAGCGACAGTCAATAGAACAATAAGAGTGTATTTTTTATTCAATCTTAATTCCATGTAGAAAATTGAACAGATTTGGAAACTGGGAATCGAGGTTAAATATTGTTAAATAGTAAGTTCATTTCATAAGTCTAATAACAAGATTAACAAATACATTGAAAAACAACAACAGTAAAAGCTGCAAGAGGCAAACTACGATAAGGGAATGTCATGAAAAAACTCCTTTATGTTGATGAATGTTAGAAACTCTCATTTGCAGTCCTGCAACAACGTCTTGACAGACCAAAGAAACCCTTCCGACGTCATTGCACCATGCTGCAACACTGGGATGGTTCAATCTTCCTGCGTCGTCTAAACTTATTAAGGTATTGAGTTTACCCAACGGAAAAAGTTCACTAGCTTCAAATCGGGCGGGCGTGTAAGCCAACACTTTTTTGATTTTTAAATCATTGGCTGTCTGGAAGTGCCCACTGAGCCAGCTCAACAGTGGAATATCAGTTACGATGAACGAAGGCACGGACAACACAACAGCCAGTCTCTGAGCGGTGAAAGGTTCCGACCCAACCGGAATCGAACCCAGGCCCCTTCGGTAGCCAATCAGTCGCGCTGACCGCGCAGCTAACGAGGCGAACGCCTAGGGTAAGCCGATTGCCCTCACTTTCTCTACAGGTGCTAGGGCATATTGCTTCAACGCTTTCCTGACCTCAAGTCAGTTGCGATCCGGGAACTCGTCTTGCTGGTACCGCATACGCTATCAATTGTGCTTCCTCCATCAGTGCACTTCGGTAAGTAACTGTGTGTATCATTCATCCGTCAAGATTTATTCGGTTGAAACATAACCAATCACGTAGTCTTATTACCCCACGGAGCGTTCACACTGCACTGCGACTGACGTTCAGCTTGGACAGAGCTGGACCTCAGTGGCCCCTAGAGTCTGTTCTTCGTACATTCTCCTGTCCATAATATGTGAAGGTAGCTTCATCGGTAAACAAAATTCTTTGAAAATAGAACGTGTTACCTTGGTATCGCATCAGAACTGAGTGACAAAATTAAAAACATCTTCCACAATGACGTTAGATAATGTTGTCTACTGCTCCACACAGGACAAATGACACAGAGGGCAAGTGTATATGCGCAAAATATGAACAATGTTTGGCTGACATATTCGAGAGGCAGTCAGAGTCTTCTGCGGCTAACACACATGGATGCCGGAGTCTGCCTCCGGCGGACGTTGTGCTAGAGGGTCACGAGCTCACGTCCAGGCGGCCCAGCGGCGGTGGGGTGAGACAGATACATCGCAGAAGAGTACTGAGACTACGTCGTTCGATGGCAGCAACTGTAAGTAAACGCATATTGAGTACACAGTAAACATGGGCGCATTAAGGAAGAATACTGTCAGATGTACCTTCCCACATGGTTGCATCAAACCACGAACAATCGAGAGTCACGATTCGCATATTGTGAGGATAGATTTACCAGCAGGATACATTCATCGGTTTCGGTTTTGCTAAATTAATAGTGCAGTTTTTGTTAAACTCGGAACTATGATATAAAAGACTCATGGGCAAAACTACAGGAGAGGCAGATTTTGTGACTCTCCCAGGCATCATTATCAAGACATCAATATCAGCAGCTGGATTGCGATTACGAAGCGTTACTGTGGATAAAACTCCATTGTAAATGCCGCACCAACACATTCTGTTGGTACTGACATTTTTTTGCATGGTTCTCGACATCAAACAAATGAGATAGACGATGAACACCCACTTCAGTGCATTTTATGCTGTTCGAGTACTCCGCTCTTATTAAGAGACATATGTGTCGTCTTTCATTAACTCTAGATTAGTACAGCCTCGTAGAATGTACCATAGCAGTAGAGTATAGACAACTAATTTTTTTTACCTAATTTGGTACGCAGCATATCATTAGAGAAGTAATACTTCCAGTCAATTAGCGTTAACCTAGAAATGTGACTACATTTGCATAAACTGGGTGTAATGCAATTTTCGGTGATTTACAAGCAACGTAACATTTTCCTCTAGGTCTCTATAGTTAATAAGAAAGGATTTCATGCCGTGGTCACAAATGAAAGTCAACGGAAACCTTTGCTGTATATGGGAAAGTTGGTCACTTACGCCCAACTTGTGTTCGTAGGCTCCAGCAACTACCATCGGATCGGAGCGTGAAGGGCAATCGCAACATGATAACGGAAACAACTTGTGCTGCTGTGACTAATAATTCAGTCAGCCTAGTGAACCTGTCTAGCAACATACTAGATCAATAGCCCAAAGACGAATATCAAGGACGGCAAGTGAAGTGAAGGATGTTCAAAACTAACAGTCATACGCACTGTCGAACCACTTAGTGTACAGCCGAAAGCGTCACTGATACAGGATCCTTCGTTCCATTTGCAACTGAGAAGGATGTTTAAAACTAACAGTCTCACTCACTGTCGAACCACTTTGTGTACAGCTGAAAGCGCCACTGATACAGGATCCTTCTTTCCATTTGCAACCGTGAAGGATATTTAAAACTATCAGTCACACCCACTGTCGAACCACTTAGTGTACAGGTGAACGCGCCACTGATACAAAAACCTTCATTCCATTTGCAACCTCAATCACAGCCGGCGAGTTTTCGGCAAAGGACGGAAGATACTGACTTTCGCGACGTAGACATGGTTCTCATAGACTCACGAACAGGAATCCACAATAAGTACTGAAACTCTAAATGGTCCTCTCGCATCAATACATGAAATCATCGGACAATCTGTATAATCGTACATCTTTCTCTCAACCGGAAACACAGCAGAGACAGTAGCGATCTCCACGAGCACTGACATCACGACAAGAGTTTTCTTCCAAAGAATAGGACACGAAAGAAACGAGAATTAGGAAATAAAATAAAACGTTGTCTTGAGATCTTTCGATGTCAGTTAAAAATGGTACAAAAGCGAATGCAGCTGTGAACAAGCACACTACGTGAACCATACCCGAAAAATAAAACTCCACTCTCGGACTTGCGCTATGACCCAAAAATTCTCTGGTATGAACACATGTCTCTTTAGGTGACATTCATGAGTGCACGGACATATCCATTGGATACAGTAAATATAAACAACATATATTCTGCGACCAAGCTGCTTGATTTGAAGGGCTGGGAGCAAAAGCGTGGAAAGACGCAATGGCAGGCTCGAGTGGGAGCTGTTTCTCTAATAAGCAAAGGGAACCGAGAATGCAATTGAAGTTTAAAGATCTTAATGATAGTGTTATATTTTTTCAAGAATCTGGATCTCAGTATAATCCGTCTAGTGATGAAGAAAGCGAAGAAGATCATAATACCAGCCAGCTGGATTGGCCGAGCGGATCTAGGCGCTATAGTCAGGTACCGCGTGACCGCTACGGTCGCAGGTTCGAATCCTGTCTTGGGCATGGATGTGTGTGATGTCATTAGGTTTGTTAGGTTTAAGTAGTTCTACGTTCTAGGGGACTGATTACCTCAACTTTGAAGTCCTATAGTGGTCAGAGCCATTTGAACCATAATACCAGCAATGTAAGTACTTGGCTCAGTACACATTTAGGTTATGGTGGTTAACAAGTATTGCTCTTAGAAAACTAGACACGTACTTTGGTGAATTCTAAGATTAAAAAGTGTAATTTAAAACACTATTAAACTACCTCTCATGCATTATAAACCGTTGAATTACTTTCTGTATTCTTCTAAGCGTATTTTTTTGGCTTACCATGTTTTGCACTTCACTTGTGAAATGAACATTTGAGGAGGTCTACAATTCCGAAGGTAGTACGCCAATCACAGTGCATTGGAAAAAGAAGGAAAACACAGATGAATCTTAAAAGTACACAAATCATTACAGAACCATTTGAGATGCAGTAACAGAACACAGAGGGTGGTAATGAAAATATTCCTGTAAAAAAATTTGAAATTAACCATAGGAAGGGAAAGAAGCATAAGAGTGTAGTGGCCTTGAGCACACAACGGTTAACAAAGGAATAATTGGGGGAAAACGAGAAATAGGGCATGAGTCTGAGCGCAAGAAACAGTCTTTTGTCAAGATTACAGAAGAACTTCAAGGGGGAAAATTATTTTCAGAACATTGTGGCATGAAAAACCGTGATCTTCAGAATTCGTGTGCGTGATTCAAAGCCGTTCCAGTTAAACGTAGGTATACTAAGAATGGCGACAGAAGTAGAATATTTATTAGTGTGGTACTTACGGTTTTGAAGGATTCTGTGGAAGTGGTATTTTGTAAACTAGCATTTGTAAACTTACAGGGACATCAAACATCAAGGGGAGGGTTGACATTATTGTTAAGAAACCAGCTCTAGGTCGGGACACCCCTCCTTTGAACCAGACAGGCCCTTTTGGAACTAGGAATAATGCTTTTAGTGACGATCAGAGAAAGTATGTAATATTAACAAGATTCCGAAATACGGAAGTCATTTGACCTAGATAGATAACCCCATGGTTTATATTGGAGTTGAACAATCAATTAGAAGTATTTGTGATTATTATGTCAATCATGTCTGCAAAAGAAAATGCAGTAGAGCCATTTTCGTACGGCAAGTACAGAAAAATCTTCAGAACACTGAATACATATTTGAAGCAACCAAAGGGAGACATGTGAAGAACAGGTGACACACTTTCCCGGGTAATTAAAGACTGCAAATTAAAAAGTGAAACTAAGGAACCCAATGAGTTAGAAGATTAGCAAGAATCGCACCGTAGGAGAGTACAAGCTCGATTTACAAAAATTAAAGAAAATCTAGATATAGCCAAAGCTGAAGAAGATACTTACACGTTCACACTCGACCTTCATCAAGCACTACCTCCTCATAAACTGAGTACTGGTATGGTGTTTTATTCCAGGAAATCGTGGTGCTAAAATTTTTGTGCACATGATTGCTAGTCTGGGCTAGGTTACTTCTGTATTTGGGATGAACGAACTGCTTTTAAAGAAGCATATCGTGAAAGTTAATGTGATAGGAAAGAAAATTGTTTGGATAAGTGATAACTGTGATGTCTAAAAGAAAAATCTGTCTATAGTAGCTTCATTATCATGTATCAAGTAGAACATCATTTCCATATATCAGGCTTTCTTATAATATATCATATTTAGCTTAATTTCCCCATTTCAGGAAGTACAATGCTTCCTTCAGACCAAGATTTTTGTCATGTAGAATGCTATGTAAGAAGAAATGCTCCACAACACTGGGGAGAAATTATAGAATAAACTTCTCAAGGAAAGAAGTTGATAGTAACAAGAATGATGCAGATGGATTTCGTAGATCTGGAGAAAGGCTGAACAAAAGGAACCTACTCAGTTAAAAGATGCAGTTGCCTTCTCGTGGATGATCCAGGGAATTTTAACATTAAGTACCAATATAATGTGATGGATGAAACTATAAATCTTTGTCCAAGAGGTCAAGATGGAACACTAGAAAAGGTAGAACAATGATCAAAGAAAATTTAGATCCGTTAAATATGACAGACATTTTATCCCTGGAAGATAAGATTCCAAACATCTTCTTATAACAATATTACAATAAAATGAAGATAGGTCACAGACCAAAAGGAGACTTAGGTGAAGAGAACTATCCTTCAATAATAACTAAAGAAAGATAAATAGGGTCAATTCATATATATTGCAGTATCAATGTTCAGTGTATCTGTCCTATTTCTCAAAGTAAACGGGTGTGAAAAAAATGCCAGGATATGTTACAGAACCCAAATTTATGAAATAGTTATAGACTGAATATGTTTATTAGTATTAATTAAGGTTCATGTCATATCAATAATCTCTTAGAAGAGAAAAATACATACACACTTAAATATTAAATATATCTTTTACACCATTATTAAGATATTGTGAAATTCATAAATTTTGTGTTATGGTGTAATATTTTCAACAGATATTACTTAACACTCATTCCTTAAGAATTACGTGACGTTAAACTTACAGTAATTTCCCTGTTATTAAGATTACTTTTAAACGTGTCTCCGTTTGTAGAGATAATTTTATCCTCAGTTGATGTTCACGCAATAATGATCAAATGGGTCCACATTATTACAAACAACTTTTCATATTAAGAACTTAAGACACTTATGTGTTACTCAGTGTGACAGAATACATTTTTCTCCATTTTAAATAATATATATAAATGAGCCTTTACACTGAAATAACATAATTATTAATATTAAAAAACATGGTAACCGACATTACAGATGAATTCTCGCATGGAAAACATAATAAGCCACACAAAATAGTTAGACAATATTAAAGACATTATTCTAATACAATAAAATGCTTCTCTGTATTTAACTGTCATTACTCTCAATTTTCCAGCTTACAATATGTAATGTACATTTCAGGACGAAGAAAGCTGAGTTATCATGGATCTTGATTTCCTTTGGGGTACCATGTTCTTGCCCAAAGCCCTTCAGTTGTGGAACCATTTACGGGAAACAGAAGTCGATGTCACATATTTACAGGAAGTATGCTCTCCTGACGCTGCAAACGCCACCGGATTGGACTCATGTCAAGGCAAGGAATATCCTGCGCACTTGCAACATGTCTCCCATATGGCAGAGGCAACAATTGCCTACTCTTTGAACAAATATTATTTTATGTCCCATCACGATCAGGAGCTTGAGGCGGGAGAAAAAAATTCCTTAAGGTGCATCAAACGCAGCTTGTTACAAATTTCGTAGCGCACACGATTACAGTGAGCGATTTTAACTGTACGAGTCCTAATTTTAACTTTTGTGCCGAACTGGAAGGAATTACGGCCAAAGGACTGTTGGTGGATGTGTGGTGCCAATGGAAACTCATAAACTCAGCCTTTATTTGCGTCACAGTTACAGTGGTTAGCAATCTTGATAGAACATACGCTCAGATGCGAATGGTGGCGGGTATAGCACACTGTGAACTACAGCATACACACATACACATTATGTGATGGAAAGTATCCGGAAATCTGTATGAAAATGACTTACAAGTTCGTGGCGCCCTTCATCGGTAATGCTATAATTCAATATGGTATTGGCCCATCGTTAGCCTTGATGACAGCTTCCACTCTGTTCGACATTCGTTCACTCAGGTGCTGGAATGTTTATTGGGAAATTGCAGCCCGTACTAGACGGAATGCTGCACTGAGGAGAGGTATCGACGTCGGTCGGTGAGGCCTGGGACGAAGTCAGCTTTCCAAAACATCCCAAAGGTGTTCTATAGGAGTCAAGTCAGGATTCTGAGCAGGCAAGTCCATTAGAGGGATGTTACTGTTGTGTGGCCGCTCTGCCACAGGCCATGCAGTATAAACCGATGCTCGATTGTGTTGAAAGATGCAATCGCCATCCCCGAATTGCTCTTCAACAGTTTGAAGCAAGAAGGTGCTTTAAACATCAGTGTAGGCCTGTGCTGTGGTTGTCCCATGCAAAACAACAAGCGTTGGAAGACCCATCCATGGAAAACACGACCACACCATAAAACCACCGCCTCCGAATTTTACTTTGGCACTACACACGCTGGCAGATGACGTTCACCGGGCAGTCGCCGTACCCATCCCCTGGAATCGGTTTGTCACATTGTAAACCGTGACTCGTCACCCCATCCAACGTTTTCTCACTGTTCAACAGTCCAATGTTTACGCTCCGTAGGCCGAGCGAGGCGTCGTATGGTATTTACCGGCGTGATGTGTGGCTTATGAGCAACGGCTCGACCATGAAATCAAAGTTTTCTCACCTCCCGCCTAACTTGTATAGTACTTGCAGTGGATCCTGATGCAGTTTGGAATTCTTGTGTGATGGTTTGGATACATGTCTGTCTATTACACGTCACGGTCCTCTTCAACTGTCGGCGGTCTGTGTCAGTCAACAGACGAGATCGGCCTGAACGCTTTTGTGCTGTACGCACCCCTTCACATTTCCACTTCACTGTCACATCGTAAACAGTGGACCTAGGGATGTTTAGGAGTGTGGAAATCTCGCATACAGACGTATGAAAGAAGTGATACACAGTCACCTGACCACGTTCGACGTCCGTGAGTTCGACGGAATGCCCCATTGAGCTCTCTCACAATTTGTAATGACTACTGAGGTCACTGATATGGAGTACCTGGCAGTACGTGGCAGCACAATGCACCTAATATGAAAAACTAATGCTTTTTGTGGTGCCTGGATACTTTTGATCACATGTTTTAATTTGTCGCTCCACATTGCTGTCACTTTGTAATCCCACAAGCATCAACTTATTTACACATCCAGCAGCTTATAGCTATAAAACACAAGCAGCCTCGCCGAGAAAGTAGCATTTGGGGACACATTCGTTTCTCTCCGCCCTAGGCACAGAAGTGAAATTGAGAAGTGAGTCAGTTGTGGTTGTGCTAAGACGAAAACCACTCAGTTTTTAAAGCATTATACTTGGACAAAAGGTCAGAAGCTACGATCAACTTAAGATCATTGTTTTACAACAATCATAATATCGTGTGAAAATTCTACCATCTAATTGATCCTATTTCGTACCATGTAATATGGCTAAGTCTCACCAAATTATTAGCACAGCTACAAAAGGAGGTGCAATTATATTCTGGTATACAGCGTCAGAGTTAAATAAAACCATATGCACATGGAAAATAAAAAGAGCTCTCCCCGCCTTCATGAATCCACACGTCTTAGATCATAATGCACAAAAGGCCACTAAAAATTTAATAACCCAGCATTATTAAGAACTCTACGCCAGCGCAGTTTCCCCAGCCATCCAAGTACCTACATGGCTCGCTCGAACCACTGAACATATGCAGAAGATGAACGACTCAAAGACCAAACTTTCTCAACATCATGATAGCGCAGAACTAACGAAAATATTATACTGGTCTCCAATTAATTAAGGCTCCTGGAGTGAACAGTATCGGTCCGAGCCTTTATGAGAGGTTTTGGCACCTGCTGACACCACTACTCCTGCAGGTCTCTAGCGTAGTTTGAAATGGTATACTATTACCGAAGACATCCACCTACGTAATCACTGACCTTAAAGGCAAGCATGCCGAATCGACAATGTCACAACATTATTGACCCATCACGTATCTTTATTCTGACTTCAGTTTTATATGCGGGCACTCGAGCACGAATGCGGACGGTCACCCCTGTAACAATCTACTAGTGTGGTAGATCTATGCGAGAAAATCTTGATTATATAGACATGTTGTGTCAATGACGTGGCGTGCTATCAGTTCCATGCTGTTCGCGTTTTCATGCATTAAAATGCCTACAAACGCATCGTGTATTCCTTCCTTAGGCAGGGGCTACTGACTCACGCCCCATGGTCCGAAATTCGTTCAGACTATAATGGGATGCATCTTGCACGCCAGAATCAGAATAAGGCTCTATCAGTCCCACATATCTTACGGCACTTTCCACCGGAGTCTGAGATAAGCATGCTGTGCGGTTAGCCATTGACCCATGACCCGATGCACCCATTCCAGCAACCAGGGCCGCACATTACTCAGACATAAATATGAAGTTCAAGCACATGCACAAGACATCAGCGTAATCTTTTTTGGCCAAGCAGATTTTCGTCTCACGTAACAACTCTCACAGGACTATGAACATGGCAGCTGTCCACCTTCAGAAGGCGAAAATCAACCCTGCTACAAGTGGGTAGTAAAGAAGTAAAACATCTATTGTGCTGGCTTCCAAATGTCACGCTGCGTAAGAAACTCTGTTTATATATCTCAGCCAAAGGCCAGATTATGTTAAAAAAGACGTGGATGAATAAAATGCAGACTTTCGAATGCTGAGGCATTTTTAGAGATTAAAATGGCCCATTTCATTAACGCCTAGCTTTACCTACGCTCTACTAAATCACATTAGTATACCCCATTCCGGTGAACATAGCGAAACACATTCCGGCAGTTGCTGCTTGGATAATCTGGTTGTCTAACATGTGTAACTTACCCATTCTGTCGTCAGCCACATCCATTTCGGAAGTATAGAGTATACGCACTCCTCCAATATTTTTTAACATTATTTACTCCAGACCTACGTTCAGTTTATTATTAGCTACCAGAAATTTGTATCCTTCGGTAGCTAATCCATATTTTTCTTACGGTCATCTCCCCTTTGGTAGGCCCCTCCAATATATCCCAATGGTGCACATACACGGAATATTTTATCAATGTGGAGATCAAGACATTGTTTCCATTGCAAGTGCTGTGGATGCATATTATATGTCTTTAATACGTGGTTTCCATTGCACTCCGCATCGACACGCCGTTGTTCGTCGCTGATAGAGTGCCCTGAACGTCTGTTACCTTCTCAGCTCTCATTCAGAAGGCCCTGGCAGAGCGGGAATGACTTTTGATGCCTGAATCCCTCCTGTGTCTTAAGGTAATGTAATCTATCTCCGAAAGAAGTCCCTTACAAAACACTCGCTCGACAAAATTTTGAGTATTTTTCGTTGGACTTGTACCTGTATTGACGAGGATTACTAAAAGAGAAGGAGATGATCGTTCGTAGACATATCTTTGGTGTGACGTCAGGTGTGCTGGACTGTCTTTCAAATTGCTCGATAATATTGTACGAAATTTTGGATCTCCGATACTTATTTTCAAATTTATTTCTGGTAATATTTGCTCTAAACTTAACTTACTACTGAGTTTTTATTCACCTGAGTTTCTCTTTCTGAGTTATTGATTCAAATGGCCTGTTATTAGTGAGTGTGCTTAAGTCGTTCATCCAAGTCTCGGGCTTCAGCAGTGTGTTTACATTTCGTGGCCTGTAGTTGCAGCTGTAGCGGTTCTACAGCTAAGCAGTGACAAAGATGTTTGCACCCTGTTTTACAATTACTAACTTCAGTACTTTCCAGCGGTGTCTCGTGCTGTTTCTGACGATATAACGGTTTAATAAACTTTCTTAAACTTTCACCGTCTGTGTTTGTTAGAGCTGCTTGTGCATTAAAGCCGTTTAGTAAATTTCGTGCCGCAGTTTTAAGATGTCATTTCTTATTGTTATAGTGAAATATTTCCTTAAAATATTCATTTACGGTCTTAACTTCGTTGACTGTTCCAATGACCGCTTCAGTTTTTGATTTTAGCTTAGAAATTTTGTAAGTTTCGGTGTTATTGGAATTAGTTGCGGCTTAGTAGTACTAATAAAAGTTGTTGCTTTCTTAGTAGTGAGAGAATTTCGGGAGCACTACTCTTTAAATAGTTCCATTGTTGTAACTGAATTTCATTATCATAGACGTTTGGGTTTTTTAGTAACTATTAATATTTTATCATGAGTGGGAAGTGTGGGCTTTGTCACTGGTTTGTGAGTAGTGGGTTAGGGTATGGTATTTGTTCCAAGTATTTTCATTGGGGAGGAATGCAGTGGGGAAGCCAGTGGGCATTCTAGCGAGATCCTCTATTAGATATGCAGAATTTGTAGCAGAAATAAGTTGATAGAGGAGCAGGAGCGGAAGATCTATGCCTTTCAAGTGCAGCTACAAGACGTTGAGGATGAGCTTGATGCGCTGAGGTGAGTAAAGCGTGATGCGGAATATGAACAAGTTGTTGGTAAGAAGGCAGCTAGGAGGAGGAGATATTGAGACTGTTGTATTTTGCGTATTAGTAATAGATTTGACCAGCTGTCAGAATTAAGTGGAGAGGAGCATCTTGTAGCTGTAGGTGTAGGAAACATGGAGCAGTTCTAAGTAGTTAGCAAATTTAAGTCAGTTGCCAATTCTGACTGATAGATATAGGTTTTGCTGCAAGGTAGTTCGCGTGGTAGAGGTGAGGGTCAGCAGTTGTAGCAAGGGTTTGGGAATCAGTAACAAATCACCAGCATTGTGAAGCCTAGTGTAGGGTTGGTGCAGGTGGCTGGCAGCATAGTTGAATTATGCAGGAGTTTTACGAAGGAGGATCAGGTAGTGATTGTGGGTGGAGCGGGGAATAGTCTTCTTAGGGTCGGGGAATATGATGTAGGTGGTGACCTGGTAAACATAGCTTCTGCAACCAGTGGCACTGATACGCACTTCGTGCAAATGTTTTATCGTCATGATCGGTCTCATCTAAATTCTGCTCTTATGCGTGTTAACATGGGTCCTCAGAAGGCAGAGATGGCGGAGGGCATGCCTCTCATTGCAGTGGAGCCAGCTGAGTCTGTCAGTAGATCGGGTTTCACAAGGCATGGCCAGCACCTCAGTAGGTATGGGAAGGCGACGCTGGCAATGCTTATACGTGACAGTGTAGTTGGTGGTAGTGCAATCACTCACGAAAAATCCCTTTGGTAGTTGGTGTCAGGAATGCACCTTCTTTTAGACTGAAGTCAGCTGATAGGTATACCTGCTTAAAGGAAGTCCTGCTAACAAAGGAATCAACCTGAGAGAAGCTTATTTCCTTAAAATATAAGAGGTTGTAGAGATAATATTAATGTACTGCTTATAGTTGTTGACTCTGACGTAACTGTCATATCGGACCACCACTTAAATAATCTTATATCAGGATACAGATTAGCTGGCTGTTTATACAAGAAGTTCCTTGCCGAGTGGGGGAGTGACGGTGCACATAAAAATCAGTATTCCATTTGAGTCTGTAGACGTATCACGGCACTGCACTGAACAGGTATTTGAATATTGTGCAGAGGTAGTTGAATTTAGTGAAACTAAACCACTAATTGCTGTTGTTCATAGATTTCTTCTCAAGCTACAGAGGGTTCTAGGTTCACTTTATAGACAGTACGAAAAATAAGTTATGTGTAGTGATTCAGTATTAATTTTGTATGTGGTTGTGCAAGAAAAAGGATGTTGGTAGATCTCCGAAACTCATATGAACTTAAGCAGTCTGTGTTTTTTCCATCTAGGATGCAGGGAAACAGTAGTACAGTCATAAATAATATTTTTATTCGATCTTCACAACTAAATAGGCATTCTACTAATAAAAGGGCAAATAGACTTTCAGACTATGATGCCAAAATTTTAAAACTAAAACGATTTTGTACTCAAATAAATGCAATATATAATTACAAACTGTGTAGAATAGCTAATCCATCGGCAATAACGTGTTTCTTCAACCTCATTAAGGTACAAGAGTGGCAGAATATTTATAGTGCCGATAACACAGATGAGAAATACAATTCTATCCTTAAAACATTTCTCATGCTCTTTCAGAGTTGCTTTCCATTAGAATGTCTTAAACAGGGACTAGCAGGAAAAGGCAGACTGGATTACTGACAAGAGTGATACGGATTTCGTGTAGAACAAAGTGGAAACTATATCCTAACGTTAGAAGTGGGCACAACCAAGCTACAGCACCCCATTACGACAGTATTGTAAGCTGCTTAAAAATGTTATTAGGAAGGAAAAAGTATGTGGTGCGCAAATAGAACAGCTAATTCACAGGATAAAATTAAAACAGTATGGTCAGATGGTCTGCTGTGAACGAAGTGTGTGGTCAGCAGTACAAGATCGACGATGTAAAGTTAGTTAGTCGTAAAAATAGTTCTTTTACTATTGAGATACATGTATAATACTTAACAATTATCTTAAAAACATTACTGGTGAGTTAAATAAAAACTTAATTTCTAGGAGAATGAAGTAACTCTCTTTGAAAATGTTTTTCCGAGATTGGTGCCTGAAATAATCCTCTGTGATGATAACTAGGGAGATATTAATTCAGCATGTAAGTCACTGAGTGCTAAGGACTCTCGTGGGTATGATGGAGTTCCTAGCAGAATATTAAAGTATTGTGCTGCACTTGTTACCCCTGTAGTTAGCACTCTTTGTACTTTTTCCTTTAAGAATGGTCATTTTATGAAAGATTAAAATACTCAGTAGTAAAGCCGCTTTATAAAAAGGGAGAAAGGTATAATGTAGTCAGTTTTCAACCTATTTCTATGCCATCAGTATTTGCTAAAGTTATTGGAATGGCTGTTTATGTAATGATAACTGATTATTTTATATAACATAATTTGTGTACAGTTCGGGTTTAGAAGTGGTTAAACAACTGAAAATGAGGTATTCTCATTTCTCTGTGAGGCACTGGACAGATTAAACAAAAGGCTTCGAGCGCTACCGCGTGTTTTTTGATTTAGCTAAGGCGTTCGATTGTATTGATCACAAAATACTACTGCAGAAGTTCGACCATTATAGAATTCGTGGAGCAGCTCACAATTGGTTCACCACTTACTTTAACAACAGACAGCAAAAGGTTACTACTCACAGTGTTGAGAATGGCTGTGATATGGGATCTGAGTGGGGCACAGTCAATTGCGGAAGTCCCAGGGATCAGTGCAGGGTCCACAACTGTTCCTTATTTATATAAATGATATGTCCTCTAGTATTACGGGTGGTTCGAAAATATTTCTGTTTACCGATTGCGCTAGCTTGGTAGTAAAGGATGTTGTGTGCAATATTGTTTCTGTTTCAAATAGCGCATTTCATGGCATACGTTCATGGCTTGTGGGCAGTAAACTAACGCTAAAACACAGTAAGACTCAGTTTTCATAGTTTCTAACAGACAATTCAACAAAAACCGACGTTTTAATATCACAGAATGGGCAAATGATTAGTGAATCTGTACAGCTCAAATTTCTAGTTGTTCAGATTGTTAACTGTTGTGAAAAGCCCATGTTGAGGACCTTGTTCAAAGACGTAACACTGCCATTTTTACTATTCGAAATGTATCTGAAGTAAGCGATCGTTCGACATGAATAATAGTCTACTTTGCTGATTTTCATTCGCTTGTGTCGCTTAGTATATTTTGGGTTAAGTCTTCATTTCTCAAAGGATATTTTCGGCTCAGAAAGGGGCAGTTTGGGCAATAAGTGATGTAAGTTCGTGAACCTCTTGTCGACCCCTGTTCGTTAATCTGGGTTTTCTGACATTAGTCTCTCAATATATTTATTCTTTACTGTCTTTCTTGGTAACAAATCAGCTTATTCCCAAGAATAAGCAGCTTTCACCCAGTTAATACTAGGCAGATATCCTATCTGCATCTGGATCGCACTTCCGTGTCTCTTCTACAGGAAGGTGTGCTCCATACTGCTGCGTCCATTTTCAGTAAACTAACACAAGGTTTCAAACATGTTAGTACTAATCCACTCGCTTTCAAATCGAAACTGAAGAGTTTCCTCTTGGGTAACCCCTTCTATTCCGTCGAGAGGTTTCTTGAAAAATTAAGCTGATTCGTATGTTGATTCTGTTTACTCAAACTTATGGCTTGTCTTTTGTTGGATTCAAAAACATTTTACCTGTTATTATTATTTTTTGTTGTATATCCACGTACTGACACGTTTCATGACCTTGGAGATCTGCTCCTCAGTTTCGGCCTACTGAACCAGACTTGTAAAATGAAAAACAATAAATAAATAACATAAAAAACATATCGACATGAGAACGTTCCCTCGTTGCGAGAGCGTTACCGAGATGCTCAACAATTTCTAGTGACGGGCCCTGTAACAGAGACTCAGTACATCAAGGATAGGTTCGCCGCTGAATATTCTGCTTCGTACGTTCCAGGCAGAGTCGTTCAACATCTTTCTTTGTTCCAACACACGCCTCGCGAATTGGGCACGAAGAGAAAGTCAGATATCAGATTTATACGAAGCTTCATCGAGAAAAAAATGTTTGCGGATTATAAATACAGATGTAGATGAACGGTCTCCGACAGTTACATTTCCGACATAAACACTCTATTTCAGAAATGGAAAGTGAGTTGAGGTACCCATACTCGCAACGGAGATATATCACATCAGCCGCCACAGCGTTTCCACAGCATTGCTCCAAGGAATATGCTGCTAAACCGATTAACCTGCCCTCGCCTCAGTTCAGTTCTTGCTATCCACGGCTCCCTGCTAATTAAAGGGATTTAGATATTTGAGCTATCGCATTCATGATCTAAACCGATACCACAAATCTACTTCCTTCAACCTGATCTGATTACGGCCTTCAAGTCGTCGGTTACATTAGATTTAGAGTTTACTTATATATACAATCTGTAGTGCAACTTTTTGTGTAATAAGGAGTTTACAACACCTTCAGGACTAAGTATGAATAACATGACTTATAGTAGTTACAACACCTACAACTTCAGTAATTGTTCTCGAACAAATAATGGTACTTCGAGAACTACTGGTAACCTTGGAATTCGATCTAATAATAGTAGTAGTCGAAATAATAATAACACTAAGATAACGAATTCATGGTAAGAGAAATAAAAATTATGTAGTAAACCAGGAACATATAAAATTTTAACCAGTAATCTGAATCTGTGATACAATGATGTTTCTAAGATTTATACTAGTTTCTAATGTAGAATAGCAAGTTTGTGGAAAGATAACACTAATAAACGTAGCAAACTCCGTAAGATATCCACCTCAGCGTGAATCAAAGTAAGGATCTAATTGTCTCGGAAGTCGCAAAACTTGTATCAGGGGTGTTAGAGGTTCCTTGGGATCCCAAAATTAAAAAAAAAATATTACTGCCTATTAAAGCATTAATTACTTACGGTATACCTGTCGAGCTCGAAATACACTCCAATAACAATAAAACTGATAAATAATAAAATCTTAGCACAAGAATTTTACGAAAAATTTTGAAAAGTTACTACAAATAGAGAATAGGTACTTTTTACATCCATAACATCGAGTACTAATTCTAGATGATATAGTACACATGTAGCTTATTCAAATAAAGGGCAGAGAAACCACTGTTTGTAGTGTCTATAGGCCACAGTATAAGCTACGCTTCGTTTGCAGCTATGCGCTGAAAATTAGCCACGGAAAGCAATTATAAATCCTGGGTGTTTCGGGATAATGAATCACCCAACACACCTTAAATAAATACTGCGGTATCAATGCATACTTCCAATGAACAGAGAGGTAACGAAAAATTTCGTAAATGCACGATGTGATAATATCTAGTATTAAAAGCGAAATTAGATTAATTGACAAAAGTTCAATTAGGATTAATGACTACATTATTCCGAATAATGTCAACAACATACAACACCTGTACCTCTTCGATCCACTCTTACGTGCTTTCCTAATGAATGAGGTTACACGGTCCTCACAGCTACCGGTGCTTTAATCACTCCTTTCATTGCAGTATATCTACCTCTCCTCAGTCCATATAAGTAGAAAACGACATACTCGTAGTATCAAAGATAGCAGGTTCTGACAATTAAAAGTACCACCAAACGATATTTTCAAAATAGTCATCTTTAATTGGTTTTCTTGCGTTTCTCTTTTCAGTGGCAGTCAGCAATACCTGAATGAAAGACTATGATCAGTGGCGAGGATCTAAAATTCGCCGAACTCGTATGTTGTAGTTTATCCGGTTTTTAACGTGATGTTGGACTATGTTACTCTGCTATTGTTTGATGCCATCAAAGTAGCACAACTTTAGTGCAGTATAAGTACTCTACGGATGTCCTACCATGAAATAACCCTTCCACAAGCTTAAGGTTCATACCTTCAAACTATAAAAACGATTTGATAATCCCAAATACCAAAGAAGTCAGAAACTGTTAGATGTAAATAATATTGAAAAAGTTGTTCGAAAAAGTTATATCAGCAATTCACTACCACAAACTACGTGAGGAACAATAGGCTGATGGAAGGTGTCCTGGTGGATGATCAGATTGAGGTCCAGAATATGTAGGAACACCTGAGACAATACAGGCTAAGAATTTTCCTTAAGGACAGACTGAAAAAAGGCCAATTTACTATGGGGTGACAAAATTCATGGGATATTTAATAACATCGTATTTGACCTCTTTTGATCGGCATAATGCAACAGCTCGACATGGCGTGGACTCAACGAGCCCTTGAAAGTCCCCTGCAGAAATATTCAGCCACGCTGCTTCTATAGTCGCTCTTAATTACGGAAGTTACGGCGGTGCAGATCTTTGTACACGATCTCACTTTTTGATTATCTCCAGTAAATTTTCGATGGGATTCATGTTGGGTGATGTGGATGGCCAAATAATTGGCTCTAATTGTAATGAATGTTCTTCAAACCGACCGCGAACAATTGTAATTTGCGACAATTCCACTGTTGTTTGGGAACCTGACGTCCATGAATGGCTGATGATGGTCTTCAGGTAACCGATCATAACAATTTCCATTCAATGATCGGTTCTATCGTACCAGAGGACCCCAGTTCATTCTGAATCAACACAGCCCACACTTTTATGGAGCCACCACCAGCTTGCACAGTGTCTTGTTGACAACTTGGGTCCTTGGTTTCTCGAAACCTAGCGTTAGCTCTTACCAACTGAAGGAGGGACTCGTCTTACCAGGCCACGGTTTTCCAGTCGTCCAGCGTCCAACCGAGGTGGTCACGAGGCCAGGAGAGGCACGGTTGGCGATGTCGTGCTGTTAGCAAAGGCACTCGCGTCGGTCGTCTGCTGCCTTAGTACATTAACGCCACATTTCGCAGCACTGTTCTAATGCATACATTCGTCGTACGTCCCACATTGACTTCTGAGGCCATTTCACTCAGAGTTGCCCGTCTGTTGGCACTGAAAAATCTATACAAACCCCGCTGCCCTCGGTTGTTAAGTGATGGTCTTCTGCCACTACGTTGTCCATGGTGAGAGGTAATACCTGGAACTTGTTATGGTCGCCATACTCATGACACAGCGGTTTTCGGCATATTGTATTCTGTAACGATATCCGAGATGGATTGTCCCATGCGTCTAGCTACAACTATCATTTGTTTTCACATCTGTTAATTCCAGTAGTGGGGCCATAATCACGTTGGAGAGCGTTTCAAATGAATGCCTGGGTACAAATGACAGCTCCCTCCCTCTCTCTCTCTCTCTGTCTCTCTCTATATATCTCTCTCTATCTTTCTCTCTCTCTCTCTCTCTCTCTCTCTCTCTCCATATATATATATATATATATATATATATATATATATACACTCCTGGAAATTGAAATAAGAACACCGTGAATTCATTGTCCCAGGAAGGGGAAACTTTATTGACACATTCCTGGGGTCAGATACATCACATGATCACACTGACAGAACCACAGGCACATAGACACAGGCAACAGAGCATGCACAATGTCGGCACTAGTACAGTGTATATCCACCTTTCGCAGCAATGCAGGCTGCTATTCTCCCATGGAGACGATCGTAGAGATGCTGGATGTAGTCCTGTGGAACGGCTTGCCATGCCATTTCCACCTGGCGCCTCAGTTGGACCAGCGTTCGTGCTGGACGTGCAGACCGACAGATCCGGAGATCTTGCTGGCCAGGGTAGTTGACTTACACCTTCTAGAGCACGTTGGGTGGCACGGGATACATGCGGACGTGCATTGTCCTGTTGGAACAGCAAGTTCCCTTGCCGGTCTAGGAATGGTAGAACGATGGGTTCGATGACGGTTTGGATGTACCGTGCACTATTCAGTGTCCCCTCGACGATCACCAGTGGTGTACGGCCAGTGTAGGAGATCGCTCCCCACACCATGATGCCGGGTGTTGCCCCTGTGTGCCTCGGTCGTATGCAGTCCTGATTGTGGCGCTCACCTGCACGGCGCCAAACACGCATACGACCATCATTGGCACCAAGGCAGAAGCGACTCTTATCGCTGAAGACGACACGTCTCCACTCGTCCCTCCATTCACGCCTGTCGCGACACCACTGGAGGCGGGCTGCACGATGTTGGGGCGTGAGCGGAAGACGGCCTAACGGTGTGCGGGACCGTAGCCCAGCTTCATGGAGACGGTTGCGAATAGTCCTCGCCGATACCCCAGGAGCCACAGTGTCCCTAATTTGCTGGGAAGTGGCGGTGCGGTCCCCTACGGCACTGCTTAGGATCCTACGGTCTTGGCGTGCATCCGTGCGTCGCTGCGGTCTGGTCCCAGGTCGATGGGCACGTGCACCTTCCGCCGACCACATCGTTGTACTGTGGAGACCTCACGCCCCACGTGTTGAGCAATTCGGCGGTACGTCCACCCGGCCTCCCGCATGCCCACTATACGCCCTCGCTCATAGTCCGTCAACTGCACATACGGTTCACGTCCACGCTGTCGCGGCATGCTACCAGTGTTAAAGACTGCGATGGAGCTCCGTATGCCACGGCAAACTGGCTGACACTGACGGCGGCGGTGCACAAATGCTGCGCAGCTAGCGCCATTCGACGGCCAACACCGCGGTTCCTGGTGTGTCCACTGTGCCGTGCGTGTGATCATTGCTTGTACAGCCCTCTCGCAGTGTCCGGAGCAAGTATGGTGGGTCTGACACACCGGTGTCAATGTGTTCTTTTTTCCATTTCCAGGAGTGTATATATATATATGGCGAGGCAGCTAGGTCATAACACTCTTTGTATCTCCCCTACCGTAATAGATAGAAAGATGCCGTTTGGACTGTGAATTGCAGGGACTGGGGCTACTTGAATACGTGACATATCATGTTAGTGCTATTTTTTAATATAGAGATATGAGGCCATATTTGGTTTTTTTAAATGGAACCCAATGTTAAATTTTAGCGCGACATGATGGGCATAAATAGACTGTTTCGAATGTGTGTATATCATAATATATAGGCGAATAGTTTTTGAGACACAGATATATTCTCTTACTGTGTTTGACCTTCGAAGCGGCATTGTCCAATGCGACCTTTCCCGTTGTGTAGAGTATATGGTAAACGTCACGAGTCCGTCCTATCACAAACATGCCAATTTACTCGACAATAGTAATACATACTCCGATATTTTGCACAAACATTAACTCATCATATCGCGGAAATATTATTCAGTTATTTGACAGCTGTGATACCACATGCAGTATTAAAATACTACAAGATGTTAATACGTTTTAAGTAACACAAATACAAATGCAAATGAGGAGGCCCTTATTGGTCACAACTATTTCGTACGTATGTGCTTTTTATTCGGACATATTTACTATTGATCACAATACGAAGCAAATACACACAAAGATTCAAAATACATACTGTATATGGTAGAAAACTTTACTGAAATGTGTGCTCAAAATGCTTCCCCTCTTCTGCAATGCACATTTGCAGTCGCAGTTCGAATGATTTTGAACGGCTGCGAGGGTGTCACGTGAGATATCATCGCATGCTTTGATGATACGTTGCTTCATATTATGTGGCGTAGATGGTATTTGAGCATACACTTTATGTTTGATTGCTCCCAACGGAAAAAAATTAAGGAGACTATCAGGAGCCCAGACGGGCCACTTCACTTCACCACGTCGTCCTCTCCAATATTCCAGGAACTTTCATTTAACAGATCTGTAGCCACACGGCATGAGTGAGTAGGACAGCTGTCATGTTGGAACGACATGCACTGACCCGTAGTTAGTGGTACCTCTTCCAGCAAAATGGGTGCAACGTTTCGCAGGAACTGTGTACAGTTAATGCCATTTAGTGTACCCGGAAAGACGTACTGCCCCACAATGACATTTCCAACGATGCCGCACCACACGTTAACACTCCTCGATTGCTGACGCTGTACCTGCCGAAGCCAATGAGAGATCTCTATTGACCAGTAATGCGTATTATGCAAATTCTCATTACCGTGGTTGGTGAAATTCGATTCGTCAATATAAAGTACCCACTGAAAAAACGTTAGATCATCTTTTGGGCGCTGCAGAGCAAACCGAAAAAATTCTTGGCACCGTTCAAAATCCACACCGGAGAGTGCTTGAGGTATTGAGAGGTGAAACGGGTTAAATCTATGCCGGTGCAAGATGCATAGAACACTTCTCTGACTTATACCACATTCTGAGGCGATACGACGCGACGAAACAATATGCGCCAACTTTTTTATTTTCTTTATTGAATTTCGATTCCCCCCCGAAGGGGGCGGGCTGGCAGCAGCTTAGTATGCCGCTCTTCAGCCTACAGACTTTGTTTTAAAAAAAGAGAAGATAATATATAATAAAAAACAGGCGACAAAATCTGAGACAAAGGTAACATGGCGAAAAATCGTGGAACTTAAAACATAGAACAAAGGGATGATGACGATTGCTTGTCTACAAAACACTTGTAAATGTGGACGGTACTCTTGGTGCTTCCGCATCTTCCTCGAAGGGAAAAAAGAACGAAGTACGGGGAGTAGGTAAAACTGCTCAATTTGTTCTTTTAAACGGACCTACATTGTTTTGTGGGGCGAGGTTTAATTTTTCTTTAATGAAAACTTCAACTTCTTCGAGTTTGGGTAATGGTTGGATAACTGTTGCTTTCGTTGCATGTAACAGTGCAGGGAGAGCTGGTTTGGAATCCTTTGAGACCCGTGAAATTTTGGCCTACCGTACTATACCTACAAGATGTTAATACGTTTTAAGTAACACAAATACAAATGCAAATGAGGAGGCCCTTATTGGTCACAACTATTTCGTACGTATGTGCTTTTTATTCGGACATATTTACTATTGATCACAATACGAAGCAAATACACACAAAGATTCAAAATACATACTGTATATGGTAGAAAACTTTACTGAAATGTGTGCTCAAAATGCTTCCCCTCTTCTGCAATGCACATTTGCAGTCGCAGTTCGAATGATTTTGAACGGCTGCGAGGGTGTCACGTGAGATATCATCGCATGCTTTGATGATACGTTGCTTCATATTATGTGGCGTAGATGGTATTTGAGCATACACTTTATGTTTGATTGCTCCCAACGGAAAAAAAATGAGGAGACTATCAGGAGCCCAGACGGGCCACTTCACTTCACCACGTCGTCCTCTCCAATATTCCAGGAACTTTCATTTAACAGATCTGTAGCCACACGGCATGAGTGAGTAGGACAGCTGTCATGTTGGAACGACATGCACTGACCCGTAGTTAGTGGTACCTCTTCCAGCAAAATGGGTGCAACGTTTCGCAGGAACTGTGTACAGTTAATGCCATTTAGTGTACCCGGAAAGACGTACTGCCCCACAATGACATTTCCAACGATGCCGCACCACACGTTAACACTCCTCGATGGCTGACGCTGTACCTGCCGAAGCCAATGAGAGATCTCTATTGACCAGTAATGCGTATTATGCAAATTCTCATTACCGTGGTTGGTGAAATTCGATTCGTCAATATAAAGTACCCACTGAAAAAACGTTGGATCATCTTTTGGGCGCTGCAGAGCAAACCGAAAAAATTCTTGGCACCGTTCAAAATCCACACCGGAGAGTGCTTGAGGTATTGAGAGGTGAAACGGGTTAAATCTATGCCGGTGCAAGATGCATAGAACACTTCTCTGACTTATACCACATTCTGAGGCGATACGACGCGACGAAACAATATGCGCCAACTTTTTTATTTTCTTTATTGAATTTCGATTCCCCCCCGAAGGGGGCGGGCTGGCAGCAGCTTAGTATGCCGCTCTTCAGCCTACAGACTTTGTTTTAAAAAAAGAGAAGATAATATATAATAAAAAACAGGCGACAAAATCTGAGACAAAGGTAACATGGCGAAAAATCGTGGAACTTAAAACATAGAACAAAGGGATGATGATGCTAATAAAATACATATGAAGCAGACATATAAAATAATAGACAAGCAATTAAAATTACGGCGACAGTCTGGTTTCTCTTCGCAAAAGACATAAAATTCACACCCACCGACAGCATGGTTTCTGTTTGCAACAAGGGAGAAGAAGAAACAACACTGAACAGTCACTGGAACACTGCACTAAAATATGACATACCACAGCCGAGAGCAGGTGGGTGGGGGGGGGGGGGGGGAAACTGGACAGTGGATTGGAAAATAAAAAAGGGGGGAACGTGAGGTAAAGCGAAGGGGGAGGGAGGAATGGAGCCAATGGAGGATGAGAACCCATAAGAGGGGTGGGGGATTCTGGGCAGATGCGGCAGGGAGTGGGGAAGGCAGAGGATGGGAAGATAAAAGGACTCTGGGGGAGAAGGGAGGTAGGGAGAGGTTAGGCGAGGAGGAACACAGGACGGAAGGGGAGAAGAGGGAGCCCAGGGAAAGAATGGAGGAAAGGAGGGGGGCGGGTGTGATAATCAGAGTTGATAGGAGGGACAAATGGAGGGAGAGAGGGCATCATCCGGGAGGGGGAGTTGATGGAAGCCACCATGGGAAAGGAGATGAAGGGTGTAGAGTTGGAGGGTAGAGGAGACTCAACAGTGAAGGTGTGGCAGGGGGCAGGGACAGGAGAGGAGAGGAGCAACCAGGGGGTGAGGGGGATCAAGGCGGCGGGAGGTGTAGAGTATGTGGATATGTTCAAGGAATAGAAGCAGATGGGGGAAAGGAGTGAGGTCATAGAGGATCTGCGTGGGGGACAGGAGGCGAATACAGAAGGTGAGACGGAGGGCATGACACTCAAGGATCTGGAGGGAATTATAGACTTTGGGGGGTGGGAAGATATCCAGGTGGGACTGGCATAACAGAGGATGGGACGGATTAAGGGTTTGTAGGTGTGGAGAATGGTAGAGGGGTGCAAACCCCATGTCCAGCCAGAGAGGAGTTTGAGGAGTCAGAGACGGCTGTGGGCTTTGGATTGGATGGAGCGGAGGTGAGGGATCCAGGTGAGGTGATGGTCAATGGTGAGGCCAAGGTAGGTGAGGGTGGCGGTGAGGCGGACAGGAAGGGCGCAGACGTTAAGTGAGAAATCTAGAAGCCGGAAGGAGGGAATGCTATGACCTACGATGATTGCCTGGGTCTTAGAACAACTGAGTTTCAGGAGCCACTGTTTACACCAAGCGGAAAAATGTCAAGGCGATTCTGAAGAAGGCGTTGGGATAGTAGGAGGGTAGGAGAGAGGGCGAGGAATGGGGTGTCATCGACATATTGCAAGAGGTGTACTGGAGGGGGGGGAGGGGGGTTGGGGAATATCTGCCATGTACAGGAGGTAGTGGAGAGGGGAGAGGACAGAGCCCTGGGGCACACCTGCAGAGTGGTAGAAGGTGAGGGAATTGGTATTATGGATGGTAACATAGGAGAGGCGGCGGGAAAGGAAGGAGGCCATCAGACGGATGTAGTTGACAAGAGGGGCGTAGGTTTATAGCTTAAACAGGAGACCGAGATGTCAGACACGGTATGCGCCAATGCTAGAACGCCCTCTTTATGTACCTCGCCAGTTACAGTTTGCTGCCTTGTCCTCTGCGTGGCGTTCCATGATCCAGACCGCAGGAAGGTGGCGCGAAGACGGCGCTAAGTTGCGAGCTTCTGTAAAAGATCGCCAATATTGGAGATTCTGCGTTCATTTGCATTTGGTATACTTTTATTGTTGTTTCTGACCCGCTTAGTGTACCATGGGTGATCAGCTCCGTCGTTTGTCAGTTTATTTGAGATAAATCTCCCAATTGCTCTCGATACTATTTCTTCGAATTTAAATCACATCTGGTCTACAGTTACGTAGTTAATCTGAAAGGAGTGGAGGTTGTCCCTGAGGGAGGCGCCAAATGAATTTTTATCTGCGTTTTTGGATAAGTATAAATCTCATTAATCTGTGGTGGATTTGGTAGTTACGGTATTCAGTCTCGCTACGACAGCATTGTGTTCACTAATTCCTGTATCCGTTTTGATGATCGTTATTAGCTCAGAATTATTTGGTGTTAAGAGGTGAAGTATGTTTTCAGAACCGTTTACGAATCGCGTTGACTCATTAACTAACTGCTCGAAATAATTTTCAGAATTTAGCACAGCTCCGGAAAATGATTTATGCGTACCTGTGGATTTGAAAATGTATTTTCGCCAACATATCGATGGCAAATCAAAGTCTCCACGAACTATAATTGTATGAGTCAAGAAAGTGTTTGAAACTAAACTCAAATTTTCTTTGAACCTTTTAGAAATTGTATCATCTGAGCTGAGAGGTATATAAAAGGGTCTATTTATAATTTTAATCCGGTTGCCAAGAATGACCTCTGCTCATACAAACTTGCAGATCTTGATGTAGCGATTTTTTCCCGTCAGAGTAGTTACGAAGTGGTAACGACTGTTTGAAGACTGTTGGATCGTGCTATGTATTACTGTATGTGGTCTATTTTCTTTGAGTGGAGAAAACTGTAGTGCTGCCGAACTGTCGCCGGTAAAGAGCAAGGGTGCTCCATGCTTAGCGGAATCTCCAAATGCGGAATTCGCGTGATTGAACATAAAGTAATGCGTCTTTACTGTTCACACTGGTATGTTACGAAAGCACATCGTCAAGTGCTCACAGACATAGAAACAGCAACAGATTTACAACTATTTCATTTAAACAACATGTTATTATTTTTGATACTATGGGATCTGTGCGAAACTTTCGCACTTTTATTGTTTATAAATAATGACATTATTTACCCAGAAGTTTAGTCTTTGGGATAAGGGTTCTAGTGGAACTGAGAATAAAACTTCTTCAAAAGCGAACCGAACGATGTGAAATAATAATCATGAATTTATGGTACATTCTTCAATATACATTTCCACGCACATAACTTTCAATAAAAGTATTTACGGTATTTGACTTAAAACTGTAATTTTAGTGCACTTTTCGTGTTTGAATTTCCTTAGGGAACAAAAAATGTTAGCCGATGACCCTTGAAAAGGCCACATGCAGTTGTCCGTGCTTAAACTCCGAATTTCGTAAATAAAACCCTGTTCTTTGAGCCGTTTGACTCTGTGACTTGTTTATAGCGATCACAAATGTAATTTTAATATACAATTGTCTTCTTGTCACCTCAAAAGATGTCCTTGAATTAGATGATATTGATTGTATCCGTGGTATTACAACAGTTGTTCCAGTGTCAATCAGCTGAGAAGTAATTATACATGCACTGAGTTCAGTTACAAACATGCGTGCTCCGTTGAATAAGCTCTATTTAGCGTTCAGGATTCTGATCAACATGAGAATAATATATTACATTAGTTTAAGTTCATGCGACGGTAATCCTCTTGGATTTAATGAATGTAAGATCCCTATCGAATATTTTTCCATTCAGAATGTATATTCATTTGGAAAAGTCACCTTGTAAGCCGGGCAAGGTAATGGGCTACCGCAGTGTTTACGGTTATTATCTATTACTCTACTGCGTATTACCGTTAAAACGGTATTTGTAATAAGACACATGAAAAGGGAGTGTAGCATTCATGATTAATGTTATAGCTTCTTAAAATTTAGTTACGAAGCTGGGCATCCATGATCCGCTTCTGTCCATAATAGTTAAAAGTCTCTTTTACATTAAAAAATTTCCTCAAATAGTTCATTTGGCGCATTATTGGTATGCAGCGTCAGAAGCTGGTTAAAAAACCTTTCTGATCTAGACTCATTCACCCCTACACGATTAGAATGTTTTGAGAAAGAGGGATGCTGTCTTGGGAAGTAATGTTTCTGATGGTATCATATAGTATGAACTCTTGCTACTACTCCAGACCATTTGTTTCTACAGAAACCAAGTATCAGCACTTCCTTCTTTCTCTGGGAATCTGATAGCTATTAATTAAGAAAAATAAGAATGTGGAAAAAATTTATCCCTCTGACGACATGTCATGCAAATATTGCGATACACCACCTGTAGCGTTTCTAATGGTCTCACATCGGCAAGGAGGAGTGCCCACAAGTTTCTTTTGATATATATCGTCGTATGGATAGCAAACTACTGAGATTCTATGATTCAGTCGCACTTTTAACTAGCCGAGCCTTTTCCTAGGGTTTCCGATCGGGTGATTTAACCAGACAGTCAAGTGGCGTCTGAGTGCTCGTCTAACCAGTAGTGTGTATGAGCAGCACTTTGAACACGGCTGATCTCATTTGCAAAGATACGTGTGAGCACAGTATACTCATAATTAAGATGTGGAAGAAAAGGCAACACTTGTTGAAATAAGCTTTCTGGTTCATGTTTACGGTAAACTGAACGAAAGAAAGCGAGGGAAGGTGAGAGTTTAAGATCCCGTCGACATCGTGCTCATTAGCGGCGGAGTGAAGGCTCGGATTGACGGGGGGTGAAGTAGTAAGATTTGAAGATTAAATGGGTGAGTCACTTAAATAATGAGGAGGTACTAAATAGAACTGGAGAGAAACAAATTTGTGCCGCAAACTGACTACAAATAGGGATCGGTTTTTAGGGCACATTCTGAGCCATTGAGGGAGCACCAGTTTACTACTGAAGGGGAGCATAGGTGGTAGAAACTAAAGAGGGAGGGCAAGAGATGAATCCGATAAGCAAAATCAGAAAGAAGTAAGTTACAGTATTTACTCGGAGAAGAAGAGGCTCGCACAGGATAGAGTAGCATGGAGAGCTGCATCAAACCAGTCTTCGGAACGAAAACCACAACAACAATGGGGAAGGAAATCGGCCGTGCGTTACTGAAAGGAAAAATTCCGGGTTTGGCCTCAATGATTTTTGGAAATCTCGGAAAACCTCAATCTAGATATGCGGATGCATAATAAATCGGGGTCTTGCAAAATCGGGTCCAGTGCCTGCACCACTCCTCTCGATTATTTACTGAACGAGTGAAGCCAAGGCATTGCACGGAAACCAACCTAAACACATAACTAAACTGCTTCTAGAATAAACTACACCGTCAATGCACAGCAGGTTAAAAGCCTCATCGAGCCGTCAGTGCATTACACTCCTTGCATCATTTCAAAGACTTAAATCGCGACTCTTCCCACCACAATATACACCTCGAGTCAGCTCAGCTACCACACTATATGCCTCGAGTGACCTTCAGCCAAGTATCGTGTGTTGTTTGACCGAAGGAAGACGTTGAACTTCACACGTCAATGTGAGCAACGGCCTTTTTTGACGTACTCAACTTCATAAGTCTGTCGCATGCAGTCGCTTTCGTAATGTCTGATCGCAGACTGTTGAACGACCTGCATCCAATGACTCTAGCATTTCCTGCAGGGCGTGCAAGCGATTGACTTGACAGGTTGTGGCACTATTCTGTGATCCCCTTCGGTTAGGATCATTCTAGTCTCAGTATTCTTTCGCCACGCTATACAGCTGAGTGTGATACAGTAATCTTTTTGGGCGCGGTGGTCGGTTCTGTTTCAGCCTCAGACCGGGCAACTCCCTTTATGGTGTTATTATGGACATGTCGAAACAAGAGAACTCCATTCTGCCACGTACCTATGTCGATCCGACTCGTAGCATTGATTCTTTGTAACCTCCCGCCAGATGTGCACTACTTGACTGCCATGACTTAAGTTAACGTTGGAAGATCTCAATTCCTTCTTGTTCTAGTCCTACATTATTTGAAGCACTTCAAAGTAATCAGTGTGCTGTTTTGGGGGGATCCTTAAGACCGAACCATCAGAAGATGCAAGTACGTTGCAAGCAAGCGAGTAACACCACGCCTCCACAGAGCAGTGGATTCAAGATGGATCTCAGAGATTGTCAAAGAACAGGACTTAAAAATGCACGTGGATAAGAAGTTGCAGACGTCACAGCCGGTAATTTCACGTTCCTCTACACAGCGGAGCGTGAAATAAAGAATCTGGCATGTCATATTTTTGCCTCGTTGGTAGAAAACTGGCCAATGGGACGCAGCAATATTTTACCTCTAAAGATGAACATAGGACCCTCCATACAGTATGGTATCATCGCATTCAGTGAATTTTCTTTCTCATAGCGTACGTAGTATAAACATAAGCTGTTTCAAAGCATCACCAGACTAGGGAACTCTCGAAATCGCGTAGTTTTACATAAGATTTATTATGATAAAATGCCAGTAAACTATATATCGATAGGTGAAGGCCTCCTATAGCTGGTGTTTTTTGTGTTATAACTTGTGTGCTATGAAAGTCTGCCGTTTCAGTACTACGGGACAATGATGATCTATCAAAGACGAGTCTTTTTGGTACAACTTGGATATTAAACATCCGATAATGACACGATATTCAGATAGTGACAACGTATGTACCTGTCTGTTGCTCATGTTCTTTCTAGCTCGTAAATACCTTTTTTAATGATAGTGAGGAGCTTCCATTGGAATGAAGTTACGATATGGGTCTCGACATTAATATTTATGTGATCAAGTGCGTTATTTCAGATCTTTGGTAACCACTGCGACATCGAGAATACGGATATTATGGGCACGCGCATCCTCATATTAACCACTCTACCCGAACCATTTTCAATATAAAACTATAAATAGGATAGAAATTCAGCAAAGTTAAAGAATAACTTCTACTAGTATGTATCTCAGATTGCTATACAGCATGATTCATTTGTATAGAACTTCCTGGCGATTACATCAAAAAGAAAATTTGTGTGATTTAGACCGATAAGTTTTCTCACTGCTGCCGATAAATAGAAGTCAATGGTGAAAACTCGTTTTTCTATTGGAGAGTCGTACAAGGATAAAGTTTTAATAAGATTCATAGAGGTAATTACCAGAAAGCTGTATGGAGCTGGTGTGCACTGCTAGGGTACAGGGACAGAATAAGTTCACCAAAACATAAACAAATTTCTGTATTTAAACAAGTAAAAGAGATTTCACACACAACAGACTTTGAGACAAGCTTAAAAAACCTCATATAAGAACAGCATCTACCACCAGAATTTATTGATGAGACTTTACCAAGCGGTGAATGGTGGCATAATTTATGAAAATCGAAACATGACATAATGTACTCTTGCGACTGTTTGAAAGCAACACTCGGCATTTTTAACACATACAGATTAATGATATAAGCAGCAAGCATCAACACCGTCAGAATTTATAATTGCTACTTAAGGAAAACAGAAATTGACACACCTAGTTTGAGCAACCACTGCCGACAGAATTTAGTACAGAGTCTTACGAAAAGCTAATTCTCACTACAATTAAATAGATTGATCAAATGAGCACAAGTGTAAGCAGCATGCCTACCAAAGGGTCACAGAAAACTATTAAAATTTATATCGATTATGGATGAGGAACACTGCGGTTGTGACGAATAAAGGTTTATTGAAAATTACTGCAACGAGTAGCCTTATGTTTTGTTCTTTAATTTTTTATTATTTCCATTACCGGTTCCGAAAAGCCTAGATATTCATCATCAGATAGTACATATTTATTAATAGTCTGTGTAGGAGTCGTGTAGAATTATTAGTACCCGTCGGATGGATGTTGGCGTACACATTCATTATGTTATCTAGAAAACTGTGTACATCAGTGTCCAACTAACGAATACTCACCATTCTACATGACTTCCACACTGCTGCAGACAAATAATTAATACGTACCAACTGATGATGAATCGCTGGGCAGTTCGAAACCGGTAATGGAATAATAAAAAAGAAATTGAAGAACAAACAAAAGGCGTCTGGTTGCAGTAAGTTTCAAGAAATCCTTGTAAAAAACTGTTGACGTAATTAAATTTAATGTAGCACAATTCAAGTGTTTGTTAAATTTAATTCAGAGTGGGTGCTCCATCAAAACACTAGAGCAAAAACATTTACTAGTAACGGACCAGCAAGGTCTTATTACATAATGAAATTCACACCAAACGGTACACATATTGAATTAGGAAACTTAGTTTACTAGTGAAATAGCACAAAGGCACACAAAATTCTTACTCTAACCTTATAGGACGTTAGATGACAACGGGAGCAGAAGAAAAAAAAAATTAACATATAAAAAACATTCGGCGTAGCTGCACTACACTAAACAGCTCGCCAGCCCCTTTAGTTGCGTACTTTAACACCATTATTACAGTTTACGGGATAGCACAATGTGGTCCAAAGCTTTTTCCGTTGCAAGTGAGCAGCCAGTTTCGGGGTCCATGGATGCTTAAAGTAAACAGACAGGTTACGCGGCCCCCTTCCTGTAAATCGCGAAACACAGATGAACAACGTTAAAATTTCTAAAACAACATAAATAACACAGAACAACATCAGATTTAAGGAACCACTCGTACTCAAAAGGTACGATAAACAACCATTAATAAAATGTAACTACCACCTAAAAGTAGTGACATAACGCTGAGGTGATTCCAGTCACGGGATATCAATATGCACATACACAGATGCCGGTGGTATAGTGTACACAAGGTATTGAAGGGCAGCGCAACAGCTGTCATTTGTACTCTGGCCATTCATGTGGAAAGGTTCCCGACGTGATTATGGTCACACGACGTGAATTAACAGACGATGAACGCGGAATGGTAGTTGGAGCTAGCGCATGGGACACTCCTTTGCGGAAATTGTTGGGGAATTCAATATTCCGCGATCAACAGTGTCGAGAGTGTGCCGAGAAAACCATATTTCAGGCATTACCTCTCACTAAGGACAACGCAGTGGTCGACGGCCTTCACTTTACGACCGAGAGCAATGGTTTTTGTGTACATCTACATCCACATCTACATTTATACTCCGCAAGCCACCCAACGGTGTGTGGCGGAGGGCACTTTACGTGCCACTGTCATTACCTCCCTTTCCTGTTCCAGTCGCGTATGGTTCGCGGGAAGAACGACTGTCTGAAAGCCTCCGTGCGCGCTCTAATCTCTCTAATTTTACATTCGTGATCTCCTCGGGAGGTATAAGTAGGGGGAAGCAATATATTCGTAACCTCATCCAGAAACGCACCCTCTCGAAACCTGGCGAGCAAGCTACACCTCGATACAGAGCGCCTCTCTTGCAGAGTCTGCCACTTGAGTTTGTTAAACATCTCCGTAACGCTATCACGGTTACCAAATAACCCTGCGACGAAACGCGCCGCTCTTCTTTGGATCTTCTCTATCTCCTCCGTCAACCCGATCTGGTACGGATCCCACAATGATGAACGATACTCAAGCATAGGTCGAACGAGTGTTTTGTAAGCCACCTCCTTTGTTGATGGATTACATTTTCTAAGGACTCTCCCAATGAATCTCAACCTGGTACCCGCCTTACCAGCAATTAATTTTATATGATCATTCCACTTCAAATCGTTCCGCACGCATACTCCCAGATATTTTACAGAAGTAACTGCTACCAGTGTTTGTTCCGCTATCATATACTAATACAATATAGGATCCTTCTTTCTATGTATTCGCAATACATTACCTTTGTCTATGTTAAGGGTCAGTTGCCACTTCCTGCACCAAGTGCCTATCTGCTGCAGATCTTCCTGCGTTTTGCTACAATTTTCTTATGCTGCAACTTCTCTGTATACTACAGCATCATCCGCGAAAAGCCGCATGGGACTTCCGACACTATCTACTAGGTCATTTATATATATTGTGAAAAGCAATGGTCCCATAACACTCCCCTGTGGCACGCCAGAGTTTACTTTAACGTCTGTAGACGTCTCTCCATTGATAACAAAATGCTGTGTTCTGTTTGCTAAAAACTCTTCAATCCAGCGACACAGCTGGTCTGATATTCCGTAGGCTCTTACCTTGTTTATCAGGCGACAGTGCGGAACTGTATCGAACGCCTTCCGGAAGTCAAGAAAAATAGCATCTACCTGGGAGCCTGTATCTAATATTTTCAGGGTCTCATGAACAAATAAAGCGAGTTCGGTCTCACACGATCGCTGTTTCCGGAATCCATGTTGATTCCTACATAGTAGATTCTGGGTTTCCAAAAACGACATGATACTCGAGCAAAAAACATGTTCTAAAATTCTACAACAGATCGACGTCAGAGATATAGGTCTATAGTTTGGCGCATCTGCTCGACGACCCTTTCTGAAGACTGGGACTACCTGTGCTCTTTTCCAATCATTTGGAACCTTCCGTTCCTCTAGAGGCTTGCGGTACACGGTTGTTAGAAGGGGGGCAAGTTCTTTCGCGTACTCTGTGTAGAATCGAATTGGTATCCCGTCAGGCCCAGTGGACTTTCCTCTGTTGAGTGATTCCAGTTGCTTTTCTATTCCTTGAACACTTATTTCGATGTCAGCCATTTTTTCGTTTGTGCGAGGATTTAGAGAAGGAACTGCAATGCGGTCTTCCTCTGTGAAACAGCTTTGGAAAAAGGTGTTTAGTATTTCAGCTTTACGCGTGTCATCCTCTGTTTCAATGCCATCATCACCCCGGAGTGTCTGGATATGCAGTTTCGAGGCACTTACTGATTTAACGTAAGACCAGAACTTCTGAGGATTTTCTGTCAAGTCGGTACATAGAATTTTACTTTCGAATTCACTGAACGCTTCACGCATAGCCCTCATTACGCTAACTTTGACATCGTTTAGCTTCTGTTTGTCTTAGAGGTTTTGGCTGCGTTTAAACTTAGAGTGAAGCTCTCTTTGCTTTCGCAGTAGTTTCCTGACTTTGTTGTTGTACCACGGTGGGTTTTTCCCGTCCCTCACGGTTTTACTCGGCACGTACCTGTCTAAAACGCATTTTACGATTGCCTTGAACTTTTTCCATAAACACTCAACATTGTCAGTGTCGGAACAGATATTTTCGTTTTGATCTGTTAGGTAGTCTGAAATCTGCCTTCTATTACTCTTGCTAAACAGATAAACCTTCCTTCCTTTTTTTATATTCCTACTAACTTCCATATTCAGGGATGCTGCAACGGCCTTATGATCACTGATTCCCTGTTCTATACATACAGAGTCGAAAAGTTCGGGTCTGTTTGTTATCAGTAGGTCCAAGATGTTATCTCCACGAGTCGGTTCTGTGTTTAATTGCTCGAGATAATTTTCGTATAGTGCACTCAGTATAATGTCACTCGATGCTCTGTCCCTACCACCCGTCCTAAACATCTGAGTGTCCCAGTCTATATCTGGTAAATTGAAATCTCCACCCAAGACTATAACATGCTGAGAAAATTTATGTGAAATGTATTCCAAATTTTGTCTCAGTTGTTCTGCCACTAATGCTGCTGAGTCGGGAGGTCGGTAAAAGGAGCCGATTATTAACCTAGCTCGGTTGTTGAGTGTAACCTCCACTCATAATAATTCACAGGAACTATCCACTTCTATTCCACTACAGGATAAACTACTGCTAACAGCGACGAACACTCCACCAGCGGTTGCATGCAATCCATCCTTTCTAAACACCGTCTGTACCTTTGTAAAATTTCGGCAGAATTTATCTCTGGCTTCAACCAGCTTTCTGTACCTATAACGATTTCGGCTTCGGTGCTTTCTATCAGCGCTTGAAGTTCCGGTACTTTACCAACGCAGCTTCGACAGTTTACAATTACAATACCGATTGCTGCTTGGTTTCCGCATGTCCTGACTTTGCCCTGCACCAGTTGAGGCTGTTGCCCTTTCTGTACTTCCCCAAGGCCATCTAACGTAAAAAACCGCCCAGCCCACGCCACACAACCCCTGCTACCCGTGTAGCCGCTTGTTGCGTGTAGTGGACTCCTGACCTACACAGCGGAACCCGAAACCCCACCACCCTATGGCGCAAGTCGAGGAATCTGTAGAGGTATCAGTGCTAACAGACAAGCAACACTGCTTGAAATAGCCGCATAAATCACTGTGGGACGCACGACGATCGTGTTCGTTAAGACAGAGCGCCGAAATGTGTCGTAAATGGCCTGTAGCAACAGACGACCGACCCGAGTGCCTTCGCTAATAGGACGACGTCATCTGGATGTTCGGCTACTTTGAGACCATTCGCAGCTATCCATGGACTTCATGTTCCCAAAAAACGATCGAATTTTTATGGATGGCAATTCGGCATGTCACCGTGCCGCTATTGTTCGCAGGTTGTTGGAAGAACATGTTGGACAGTTCGAGCAAGTGGTTTGTCCACCCAGATCACCTGACATGAATCCCATAGAACATTTATTGGATGTAATTGAGGGATCTATTCGTGCACATAATCCTTCGCCGGCAACGCTTCCACCATTATGGACGGCTATAGAGGCAGCATAGTCAACTGTTGCTGCAAGGGACTTCCAACGACCTGTTTCAGTTTATGCCACGCGCAGTTGCTGCACCGGACAAAATGAAGCTCGACGTAATATTAGGATGCAGGCCACGACTTCTGTCACCTCAGTATAATTCACAGTTTTGAAAGGGGCTCTCTAACACTAGGGGACTGGGCCTGTCTGCTCCGCTAGTACCGCAAGATCAACTACAAACAAACGCTGTAAAGCCACTTAATACACCACCTCACTGATTCTACCGTGCTTCTGACGAGATCGGGTAACCAGGACGGCGAGCAACAAAGATGGCAATATCAAATGGCAACATAGCGGCCGTTTAAAGAAAGAATAAATCCTTGTCATTGTCATCATCATCATCATCATCATCACCATCATCACCATCGTTTTCCAATCCCATCTTCCCGAGTGTGGTGTACAAGCGTTGGCCATCGCCTTCTGTCTTAACGCGTCTTCAGTTCAATGACAACTTCCATTTGTGTCCTTTTATTTTCCTCATGTGTTCTTACAATCTCTTCCCAGCGTTTTCTTGGTCTCCCCCGAGGACTTCTTCCTGCGACTTTCTGGTTGAAATACTTTGTGCCAGGTCTTTCGCTGTTAGTTCCCATTACGTGCCCGTACCGGTGTAGCCTGAGTTCCTTTACGACACGGGTAACTGGAACCTCAATACCAGCTCCTTTTCTGTTCACCGCATTTCTGATTTTGTCCTTTCTAGTCGTTTGATTCATAGTTCTAATGAATCTCATTTCTGTTACCGAATTCTGTTGAGGTCTTTGTTTAGTATGGTACATGTTTCTAAACAATGTGTAAGGATTGAAACGAAATAGGTGTGGTACATGATCGCATTTTCTTTTCGTGGCATTTTATCGTCCTAGAGAAACCTTCAGGTTTGACAATAAAAACTGGATGATTCCTGCGTGCTGCTGAGTACTTTCTGCTTAATGGTGTTGTCTTTCGAGATCATGCTTTATAACCCAACTTCTCCTACTGTAATTGAGGATGTTTTTAGCTAAATAACAGAAACCCTGTATCTACGTTACCGCAAATAATCCTCTTATGAAATTTATTTTAGTTTCCAAATAAAGTGCACTATGGGAAGATACTCCCGTCAATAGGAAAAGGTAATCAATAGAGCTACCGTTTTAACAGGATTTTAGTGTGTATAGCGCGCAATGGCTAAGTAAATTAGACTATTCACTTCTTTTCCTAAGATCTTAACCAGCGGTTAAATCGAAACGTAGTATGAGAGACATAATACTGAAGCTAGGACGACTCAGTTCCAAGATCATTTTGTGGTTTAAAACATGTACTAACGGTTGCCAGTTGTCCAGGCAATGTAACGGTGAAGTATTGGAAAAACAGACATATGAATGTAGCCTACTTTCTTCCTACTGTTTAAGTTGCTTCTTCAAACAGATATTACTCCACGTAAACAATGTTAGACTACACCCTTAAGCATTACGTTTTTAAAAGAGAAAAGTCCAAGTAGATAACTTCAAGGAAGCTAAAAATATTGGCCAAGGAGGACCATTAGAAACGCGCATTCCTTAGACAATAAACTTAAATGCTAAAATACTTAGATACTAAAGCACACACATTTTATACTGAACGTTTCACTTCAAGAAAACCTCTCTCTTAGTGGAATTTACTTTCAAAAGCTGTTACTCTGTGAACAAATTCTGTATAGTTATTTAACAGATTCTAGCAACTTGGCTTCACTCTGACTGAATTTTAAGTAAGCAGATATTTACTATAACACTTAACTGTAGTTAAGAAAACACAAAAATATAATTTAAATGGTTCCTCTTTATATTATCTTGGCTGTTCTTAAGTCTGTAAAACAGGATACTCGAATTAATCAAACACCAGAAAGGAACTTTATTTAGGTGTATGATTAGGATGAACTGACAAGGTGAACCAGTTTCTTTAAAGTTCAAGAATGATCATTAAAACACAGTTTAAATTAATGGCCCATGCTGTACAATAGTAAAATTACAAAATAAAATCTTCTCTGGTGGCTGGAGGCTTGGGTGTGACGAACAACTATGGCGGCTACACTACTCACAGTACGGCCTGCAAGTACCTTGCTGAATGTGCTCAGTTTCTCTTCTTGGCGTCGTTCAATTTTACATACAGCAGTCCAACATCTCGCAGCTATGCCGTTAGCAGTTCGCAGTTTTTATCCGATTCATTTTTGTGTAAATTTGCAGGCAAAGCTTCTCCTGCTCCACAAATACTGGTGCCTACAGACTGTATGACTTACTTCCTGCGCTTGTTCTGGATAGTGCGGCAATTCAACATCGCCACCTTTTCCGTTTCAAACAAAAGCACGCTTGCTTTTACATTACTCCTATATCTTACATTGTTGCTAAGCGTGATCATTTCTTAAATTTTCAAATTTACATCAACATGAACTATTGATTCACACAAATATTTTAAAATACAAAAGTCATCAAAACTCACATACAATGTAAAGAACTCCAGTATAGCACTCTTTACTTTACATCTACAGAAAATATAGTACCAATATGCGAAAATTCTAAAGCATAGAATGATAAAAATTTAAATGAGCCCTAAACAAACAATTTTATAGTTTCCTCGGTACTTGAAATGGGAAACAGATTCTACTGTGGCTCCTTCTAGAAATATATTTGAGGTTGTTCCTTACCTGTTGATGGTCATTTTAACTGTATTTCTTTCCATTATTTTTAGTCCGAAATTTTTGAATATGTTGTTTCTATACTTCAGGTTCTGTCTTTCGCCACACTCAGAAATCATCAGCAAAACAAGTGGAACTTGTTTCACTGCTTATTTCCTTGATAGATTTTATGATCCTGCCCACTACTTCTACAACCAGAAGCGTGATAGTTCACTTCCTTGTTGGACACCTCTCTTTGTTTCAAACCATTCCGATCGTCCGTTGCCTACCTGGGCAAAGCTGTAACACATCTTGTATATGATATTGACTTAATCGGTTAGGTACTTTGGCACCTTTAGGCCTTCCAAGAATTCCCATACCTTATTTCGAGGAACACTGTCATAAGCTTTTTCAACGTCCGCAAATAGAATCACAAGATTTCTTCCATATTCGTAGTACTGTTCTGTCAGCATTCTTATTGCAGAAATAAGATCCGTAGCACCTCAGTATTTCCTGAATCCATGCAGTTCTTCCTCAAGCAAAGGTTCTACCATCGTTCTAATCTCATTTCTATGTTCTGTTACAGCTTCAGGATGTGTGACGGCAACGTGATGTCTATGAAGGTTCCACATTTTCGGCAATTGCCCACATTGAACAGAGGGATGATGAATGCTATACTCGAAACTTCTACTATTTTGTTTTCTTCCCCAATCACTGTTAACACTCGATATAATATGAATCCTCATTGCAATTTCAGAAGCCGGCCGCGGTGGTCTCGCGGTTCTAGGCGCGCAGTCCGGAACCGTGCGACTGCTACGGTCGCAGGTTCGAATCCTGCCTCGGGCATGGATGTGTGTGATGTCCTTAGGTTAGTTAGGTTTAAGTAGTTCTAAGTTCTAGGGGACTAATGACCACAGCAGTTGAGTCCCATAGTGCTCAGAGCCATTTGAACCATTTTTGCAATTTCAGAGAATCTGTGTACAAATCAACTGTAGCCCAAATAATTGAGTCTGCGAGCAAGCGGGCGTTCCCACAATATAAATGTCATTCAGCAAACTCCCGGAGTAATCCATAGGCAACCTAAACGCCCAATAATTAATCGGAAAAGGCTGAAAGGTAATAAAGCCGCCATGGCAGCAGCTGCATGCTTCATCGGGATATTTAGACGCTGAGCTCAAGAAGATGTCCAGCCTTCCGGTGGGAATAAGTTATTTCGCAGGGCGACCTTCGCTGGCCAAACCGTTCGTTGCACAGCAACCACCAGCGAGGCTGCCAGCCAGTACGCGATAAAGATATAAGTACCAGGAACGTCAGAGTCTTATTTAATGAAACGGTAACTCTCAGTATCAGCGGTATTTTAGTGTGTTACTTTAAATATAACATACTCCTACTCCCCCACACACCACTACGTGACTCCATCCCATACGTAAACAGAGGTCATAACTACCCGGTCTCATTGTAAGACAGCGAAGGAAGGAATGTAATATCGGTATTGTAATAAAACTATAGCGCCGGTGTGTCTGTCTGTTTGAACACGCTGATCTCCAAAGCTACTGAACATACTTTCATGGGCTTTTCATAGGTAGCTTGGGGCAGCGTATAGGCTTCATTTCATCAAAATCGGAACAAGAACAAATAAACTATCGTAACTGGAAGTTTGTTCAGTACATGACGCTGCTAATTTTTTTACATCCGTGATGTAAGTATTTTCGGAAGTTTACGCTGGTGACAGAATTACGCGCCGCAATTTTATCTTTGTGAGTAAAACGTAACATGGCTAGTATTTACAGATTTACTGACTTCACTTTGTGTATCAGAAACGTAACGAAATTATTTGAAAGACTTCATGTTTACTCCACTGACTGATAAACTGTTATTTCCACTATTGCAATTTCGGCCTTAGGCAATTATCAAGTGCAGCTGAAACACAAAATGTTTTTAAAAGATTTTACAACAATCGTTGTGTATTTTAACATTCGGCCGAATACACCATTTAAAAAACCCAGTAATGTAACCATGTTAACTTACATGTTTTGGCCTTAGGCCATGTTGATTTTACACATGCTGACACATCTATACGTCGTTGTTATTTGCTGTTATATACTTTCGTAACGCTGCTAATTAGTGCGAGTACACATGTACATATATAGTAAAACAGTACAGTCTGTACATGCAAATGTTTGTTCTAGCATCACTAGTAACTTTTGCACAAAACCACAGCAGCGAACGACTTTTTACAGGCTACTGGTAGTCGTTTTGGAGCGTAAACGGATTGCATATACTATTCTTGTTCTGAGTACAGCGACTGTACCAGCAAGCATGGAGTTACTTGTTTTACAATTATGGAACATATGTTATAAGGGTGCAAGAACAGGATATAATTTATTTCGTTATAGGTTTTTTTAAAAATATCGTAGTTAAAATAGATGAAGTTTTTACAAGACAGTGAGTCCCAGTTATGAAAAGTTAATTAGTCACAAAATTACTTGGCTTATTTCCATTGGTTGATTAGCGTTTGACTTCATAGCTAGGAAAAAGGAATTTATTAATAAAGGGATCCTACAAGGGCTCTGTTTTTACCGATTGAGGTACACAACCCTAAAAAGCGACGTAATGCAAAGGCTCTTCTTAATCTTCCGTTGTGAAGCACTGCCCTATAGCTAACAATAACACTAATAATAACGTTGCAGCTGATTTAACATAGGCCGGCAACATTCTAATTTTCACTTACAAAGCAGTTGGTTGCTTGGAGTTTCCTGGTTACCTCTTTAACCCAACTGGGATATCCAGATGGTCCATCAAGGATGTTATCTCAATGTGTGTACTAAATCTGCCGAAAAATTCTCTAAGATATACAGGAATATGCATCCCATGTACATCTAATAAAATATGTGTATAGCTTAGTGTACGGTTTTACTTATAGCAACAGGAAGTGGTGCTGTGGAGGCACTGATGACATCTCGTCATAATCAATGTCACCTTCATTACTGTCAGAGAGGCAACACTCATCCGCACAGAGGTCTGGTACCTGGCCATACGTTGGGATCAACATTTCCTCTGACTGAGGGACAGAGAATGTTATAGAGACTAAACCATGATAATTCTACCAGCTGAGGATGCTTAGATACATTCCAGACAGAAAGAACACTCACAGTTACGCTGTATTTGAGTCTTTTCTTCTTTTCTCTGTTATCCACTGTTGTACATGTTCCAAACAAGTTTCAAAGACCTGATATACTGCCTAAGTTTTGTCATGATGACCAAGTCAATGGTACTAGCGCATTTTATGTTATCTTTGGACGGGAATTCCCTACACGTGTAGCGTAACGCATCAGAATTACATACACAACATTTACTCTTTGATTTCACTTCAGCGTACAGGAAGACACATTGGAATTTGCGTTATTTTCACCACTTCTCATTTTTAAATACAAATATCAAGCGAGAGCTACTTCTTTGTACGCTGTTTGGCGAGAACTCCCATAGTAACCTCAACTCCAGCCATTAAAATCAGATACCCGATCCTTATTACGTATGGTGATTATTTTCTGGGATTAACTTGACACTTGCGGCATAGTTTCCCTACACCGTCGGAGATCCTTGTGTGGCGTAGGTCGTTAACTACACAGTATGTTTCGTTGGTTTGTTGGTTAGCCTTCACAGCAAAGATTAGAGGGAACTGCACTCATTCGCGTGCATGGGTGTTGACATAACAGGTTCGTAATTCACTTCGAGTTGGCAAGACTGATTCGATGAAGTAGCAAGCTATTACTTCTAGTCAATTCGTTTACTGTTATAACCAACACATTTGCTATTCGACGTGTCAGAACAAGACCCCTTAACACAGTATTAGATGTTTTCAATGATGAATAGGACAGACCTTTACCAGCGACGAGGGCTTTCACTACCACTCAGTCTGCTAAATAGGGGACATTTGGCATGAATCATAAATTATTACCCGTTTGAAATAATTCATTATCAGTCAAAGTGTGCGTGCCTCACAGTACAACGAACTAGAACCATTGATTATATTGTACCTGCTAATCATTGAAAAGCCTCTAACTTAGTTCCCTGAGACAAAGACCGGCAGTCGCTGAATCTGCACTCTAGTTCAATTTGCCCCTTTCTTCGCTTTTGTTCCCTTCTACGTTGATTCTGAGTGCACGCGGCCCTCTGAAATATCTGTCAGGTATATTCCCTTATCAGCTTTCCTAGACGTGCGATTGTCTTAATGTTTGACTATAATGCTAACTTCCGCTAGAAATTCCACGATTATGTGCATCAGAAGATCACCACTGATGTCGGTCAAATCGAATAGTCGCTTTAGCGAATTGTGAATAATACTCATTGGCCTGCTTGGTCAGCTGCTGAGAAACAAACCGCTCTCAATTGCTTTGCGACTCGTTACCTCTTCCTCATTATCACCCGCCTAGTCCATGTACCTGAAAGCCTGTGTCAGTCTCTAGTTATTACATCTAATTAGAATTATTAAGATTTTCTGATTTTACATTAAATTAAATTTGTAAACATTTTTTATCGTCATTACAGTTTTGTCATTATAATTCTGGCAGATATTCAGATGTGCCCAAAGTGGCACTGCGGTGACAGAAAATGGGCTAAAATGGACTTAACATGTTTGAAAACAATTCAAAATTACTGGCAAAACTTACGTAAAACTAGAAAGACGCCGTATCAGTAAGATATTTAAATTATAATTTTTATTCTCTGAAAATTCAAATCGTCAGCTGGTTTTTTGGGTGAACTGCGATCCATGAGCAAAGCATGCCGAAAACATATAAAGGGAACGATTTTACTTCAGTCTTATATTACACATAGTTATTTGCTTATCTGTGACAATGCATATGTATGTATCGAAGTAGATAGGTAAAGTGTCAACACTTTGCTGACCTGTAGAAATCCTTTTACATAAGCTGCTCACAATGCTATAGAGGGAAAAGAAGGAAACCAGAGGAACCCAAAAAAGGCGAATATGTTCCTTTTTAAAAAACATTGACACGGAATTGGGAACCAGCTGTCTCAGCTCTTATTTCATCTTCCTCGCCAAAAATGTTGACATGCGAAAATATTCACGTTTTCTGTGCCAAAAGAGAGTGGGAGAGAGACAATGACGATGGGAGAGAGAGGTGACAGTACCAGTGGGAGATACAGAGAGAGGAGGCCGGGATGGTGGAAGAGAGTAAGAGGCAGTGAAAGAGAAAGTGAGATCGATGGAGGTGTTAACAATGGCATCAAAAGAGAGAACAAACAACTGGAGCGAAAACTAATGATTAGTGGAGACCATATGTCGGCTTAGGGGGTCTTGAGACTACCTGGAGAGCAGCGAATTTTCACAGATAGGTGTAAGGGAGGTCGCATTTTTGAACCAAATTTAAAACCATCGGTATGAGCAAAAATGTATACGCCCCTTTGCCATTTTTAGCTGCAAAGCTATGATGAAGGAAATGGGAATGGAAGACAAATAATTCAGATAGTAGCACCGAAACAGAAGAGCCTACATGTCCCTCAGTTACCTATCTGGCGAGGGTGGGGGCAATCCTGTAAATTTTTACCCACTCTGCGATAACAATGTGTTAATAAATTTGTCCAATTTCCCATATCCGCTATACCAAGGAGTTACGGTTTCCCATTAGAGTTGTCAAATCCCCGAGCAAACCCTCCCGGATGATAGGTAAGGAGTGGAGACAGTGGTGATTGAAGAGAGAGACAACAGATTGCAAGAGAGGAAAATAGTGAAAGCGGCAACGGGAGAGAAAAAGTACGATACAGAGTGTCAGTGGTGCAGGGAGAGAGAGTGAAAATGACGTAGAAGACGTTATTGGTAACGATGAGCGAGAGAAAGCGATGAGTGGGAGAGATAGAGGGGAGAGAACGCCAATGACTGAAGAAGGAGACGGAGAGAGACAGAAACATAAACAGTGGCAATGGGAGGGAGATGTTGATTTATGAAGGCTTAACTACAGAGAGAGATTCGTCAACGGATTCAGAATGTTGTGTGTCAGAAGAGTGCGAATATGTTCGCATGCCAAAACTTTTGGTGATGAAAGCGGAAGGATGATTTAGGCCGATGGCTACCCACATTCCACACATTCCTGTCAGTGTCTTTTACAGGTAAGCGTATTCCCACTTTTTCAGCTTGTATTTGTGGCACGTAATTTAGAACTACACAAACTCGAGTTACATATGCGTATTTAGTGTGTAATTGCACATTTAAAAGGGCACTGATGTAAAAAATATCGGCAGGTAGAATAAAATTGATTTCAGATTTAAATTCAGCTTCCCAAATAGAGCAGAAACTTTTTCTAAAATTGTATGCACAATGGTGTCTGGTTTCCCTCGCCGTGTGTTGTTCGAGTTATTCACTGTTATCTGCAAGCCTTATGAAATGTCATAGGATATTCCGAAGAGTATTTTCGCACTCATTCCTGAAGACATCACGGGTGTATCAAAGCGGAAACTATAGTAAACGAAGTTCATTCATCACGTATCCAAGTTACTAATCCAAATAACACACAGACGAATAGGAACTAATGAGGGAGACCTATTACACGTCGATCAGTTTAGTGTTACGAAAGATAAAGGTACTAAACAGGCGGATATGGCGTAACGTAATACATCATAAACCAGTCCTCGAAGGGAATTTGAACCCTGTCTGCCATTCGACGTCATACGTCTACTTAATAATTGAGAGAAAATTAAGGCCCTTTCTTGGGACTTCACTTGTAAAGCGGTGGAATATATATGAAATAAACAAAAAATTCGAATAAGAAGTAAGTCAGAACGGATAATGTAAAAGACCCAAGACTGAAAAGTAAGAATGAAGATGAACAGAGACATTTGGGTGTTATTAAGACGATAAAGCCAGAGTGTAAGTTTATCTTCTATTCTACAAACTAAATATCCGGGAAGCAATGATACACCTAAGGGAACGGTTGAGGAGAGGGATTCAAATTTGGAATGTCAGTCATAAAGCTCGCTGGTGAATGTCTATCCTTAAAGGAAAGAGAATTACAATGCCTTTGCAAAGGAATGGATAGTTCATCAAGCAATTAATTGGACTGAGATTCAACCAAAGTAAAACGAGCGGAATAATGAATAACAGACACGACAAGAGCGATAAATTCAATATCAGATTTGGAGACCATAATCCAGACGATTTTAAAGAGTTACGCTACGGTGGAAGGAGTTATAAAAGGCTGCGCACATGCGAATAACGCGTGGGAGATTTTTTCTCTGTGGTGTCTTTCATCGATAATTTGCACAGTTATCTGAGGTGTCTACACCCGTCAATACCCGCAGATACTCTTTTCTAGATCCTGATGGAATAATTGTAGTAGAATTTATTTTTTCATCCCCGCTGTGCGCGTCTGCCATGTACTTTATTTATTTTACCAGAGTACTAATCTATGACGTAATTGAACATTTTAATCCGTGGCTCTCCTTTTGCCGTCAACAACATGTGGTTTAGCGGTTAGCGTTTGTCTCTGTAGACTGTGGGGTCCCAGGTTCGACTCTAGGGTGTGTCAGAGACTTATAACGCTCGCGGAATGGGTATTTGCGTTGTCTTAATCACCAGGCAGCCGACATAAACCACATAGGCTTACCTAGTCAATAATACCAACATTTAATTTCCCTATTTGCCACTTTTCTTTCATGTAATGAGTCCCTCATCGATACATTTGGTTGTTGCTGGTTTTCCATCATTGTCACTCATTAAACCGGGTGATAGGACAGGAGGATCTCCACGTAACTTATCACTCAGTGACTGACTCTTGAAAGCAGCCTCAGAAAAGACGAGGCATAATCGATTCAGTACCGCTGGCGCTGAATGTCGTGTGGAACTCTTATTGTCTCCAATTGCAAATTTACAGATCTCCCCATAATGCTGTAAAAATAAACAGGTGGTCATTATGTTCTCATCTCCAAAATGTACACTAAAGGAGAAAACGGTAAGAATCCACTCATCGAACAAAAAGGGACTTATGGGTCAATAATCAGAGAAGCCATTTGAATGATTGAATTTGCAGGAATATTTTGAGATTCATGAACTCATATTTTGCTTCAATGCATTCGAAATAACAGCTAATTAGTTGCAAAACACAGGTTTGTTAGACCTTGATCATGGTTTCAATGGTTTTAAAACCGTCTTCTTCAGAGGATGAAAGATGTAAGATCACATTCTCTACAGACAAAGTGAGAGTCGTTGATTCAGTCTAATACCTGTCACCCACTTAATCACCACGTAAATACATTATATAAAAGTAGTAGTCGACTGCAGTAGGGCTTTATCTTAAAAGTTAAATAGCTGTTATATCGAATGTATTTAAACTCTTGCATGTACAGTTGCTGTAGAGCACCCATGTTCAAAATCTTGAAGCTCTATTGTAATACCCACTTTCCCTTACACTGTTCAATCATCCCTAAGTACCTCTCAACTTTGGCCCTTGGAGGCTTTCTGAAGAGTTGCGACAAATAGAATGTAACTTCCTGGCAGATTAAAACTGTGTGCCCGACCGAGACCCGAACTCGGGACCTTTGCCTATCGCGGGCAAGTGCTCTACCATCTGAGCTACCGAAGCACGACTCACGCCCGGTACTCACAGCTTTACTTCTGCCAGTATCTCGTCTCCTACCTAGAATGTAGATAAACTCAACGGTTTTGCATCACCATCATATTATTTTAAATCATTTTTGCCTGAATCGAAGGACATCATCCCCAAAGACTTGAACAATACGTTTCCCTCATTATATTTTCAGATCCACGCCCTGATTACGTTGCAACAGAAAAAAACCAAAAAAATCAAATATTAGAAGAGTAAAGAGAGAACAAGACGACCTTGTCCTTGAGACATAAGACTTGCATGATAACAGGACACACCTGAGGCAATTGTGCAAAGTAAATTCAAGGTCACCTACCAACCCCCCTTCACTTGGAGACTCCCGCTCATTCCACCTAATGCTGTTGTATGTGGTACATTGAAAGTCACGGTGTAATCTGATACACACTCCATGGTCGCCCACATCTGTAGGCAACTTATGTATCTTACATTCAAGGCCAAAGCATAACTTGATACCCTGTGCACCCTGGGCACTTGTGTAAGTAAAACCTGGCAGAAAAATGGGAGTCTCCGTCCCACTTCCCTCCCCTCCCCCCCCCCCCCCCCATTATCTCTTGACCAATAAGATAAAGCTGTTCGCTTCCTCCCTCTTTCTTTATTTACTGGCGCTAATGTGTGGGGTTCACCATTCTTGTTCTATGCAACCTATTAAAAACATCAGGTTTATGTGAGGTCAAGGTGTGGACATATACATAGAAATAATAATATTAATAATATTTAATTTCATTATTATTACCGTTACTCCAGTTTCGCCATCCGAATTCTGCATGCTGTGGTTAGGATACCATCATCAGCTAAGTTACGGAACATAAAAAATGGCAGCAATCAGTACTACAACTTAAATGGCAAGGTATTTTGACTTTAAAGTGTGTGGTTAAGTGCTATACATTAATTAAATCATGGCATATTCAGGAAAATGGGAGCAACTGTTATAGCAGTTTTCTTCAAAGGGGGAAAGGAAAGGCGCAACGCTACCACTGTTCCTGACACGAAGTGTTCCATGGATAGGTCTAGGACCAGCTGGCTGTCATATTGTATCAGCAGTACAGGCACAATATATTTATATGCATCGAATTTGTTAGCTCGCACTTTTATGAATTTCTTATTCATTAACTGGAGCACTACTTACAACGCGGCATGGTTCTCTCGCTACGCATGTTACCTTAATTTTCCACTCTCTTCCCGCATTCTTATTGCGTGATAATATACTGTTCCCTGCCTCAAATTCCTTAATGTCTTGGTATCATCGTATTCCTTATTATTTTACTTACGTTTCTTATCCAAACTGTTTGTCATCTGGGCAACCCCCACTCAGCTTCTGTTATGTAATTGTCATAGGTGTATCTTACTTTGGTCGAATATCACAGTTGGATCCACTCTGCAAGTGGGGCACAGTGACACTATGCCAACAGACAAATCTCAGCGTACTAGTGTCAGACAGCCCAAGTATAACGCAACATTAACTACTCAGCTATTGATTCAGTAGAAATTAGTGTCTGAAAAAGACATATCGTGTAGCTAAACATCTTGCTAGTTTATTGTGCCCACTAGTAGGTAGGTGTGAACACCACATTAAGAACTCTGCAGATTTCTTAGCTCGATTGCAGGGATTGCGTTTAAATGACTCTGATATTTTAGTCACTTTTTATGTGGTCTCTCTTTTCACTGGCCGGCCGCGGTGGTCTAGCGGTTCTAGGCGCTCAGTCCGGAACCGCGGGACTGCTACGGTCGCAGGTTCGAATCCTGCCTCGGGCATGGATGTGTGTGATGTCCTTAGGTTAGTTAGGTTTAAGTAGTTCTAAGTTCAAGGGGACTGATGACCACAGCAGTTAAGTCCCATAGTGCTCAGAGCCATTTCTCTTTTCACTCGCGTTCCTCTCTCTGATTCATTGCAGCAATTGAGGTTAAGTTTGGTGTCGAGTTAACAAATTTGTTTCGACATGTGCCGACTTCCACTTACTTTTTATTCAATGGTCAGTACTATGAACAGACTGATGGTGTTGCAATGGGAGGCCCGTTGTCACCTATTGTGGCGAATTTGTTTATGAAGGACTTTGAGGAACGTGCATTGGAGTCAGCGACCTCGAAACCTGCGTGTTTTTTCAGATATGTAGACGATACTTTTGTTGTGTGGCCTCATGGCAGTGAGAATTTAAACCTGTTTTTGGAACATCTGAACTCAATCCACCCGAATATTCAGTTCACTATGGAGGTGGAAAAGAATGGATGCCTTCCCTTCCTTGATGTGTTGGTCAAAAGGAAGACTGATGGTACACTGGGACATTCTGTTTATAGGAAGCCCACCCACACAGACTTGTATCTGCGAGATGATAGTTGTCACCATCCAGCTCAGTGTGAAGGAGTACTTCGCACCTTTGTTCACAGGGCCCACGTTATCTCAGACCCTGAAAGATTGGCAGCTGAGCTAGCACATCTTGAAGTTACATTTCGTCAGAATGGTTATAGAGGCAGATCAAACGTGCGTAGCGCCACCAGCCTTCTGTGCAACTGGTGAGTGACGATAGCAACGAGGTGGCACCTAAGTCTACGGCCTTTTCGCCTTACGCAGGAAGCATTTCCAACAGGATTGGCCGTATTTTGCGGAAATATGATGTGAAATGTGTTTTTCGACCACCTTCTAAGATTAAGGCCCTGTTGGCGTCCATGAAAGATGATCTTGGTTTGCGTAAGGCTGGGATCTACCGTATTCCTTGCAGTTGTGGCATGTCATATAGTGGTCAGACAATCAGGACTGTGGAAGACCGGTGCCGGTGAATTGAACATAAGCATCACACACGCTTACAACAGCCGAGCAAATCCGCTATTGCAGAACATTGCCTTGACACCGGTCATCCTATGGAATACAACAACATGGAGATTCTGGCTTGCACGTCCAGCTATTGGGATAGTGTTATTAAGGAAGCTGTTGAAATCAGACTATCAAGCAACCTTATTAACAGAGATGGTGGATTTTGTTTAAATGCTGCTTGGAATCCGGCTCTGTCGCTCATCAAAAAACAGAGGGACAGAATTAGTGCTACCTCACCTGTTGATTAATAGTAACTATCCATATTTCTGATGTAGGTTATCTTTGGTTGTATTGACACTTGTTCTGTGTGTGGTGTCTTCCTTGTTTCTCCTTTGTGAACCGAGGTATTAAATTTGCTTACACATTTCTTCTTTCTTGCATTTGTGCCTTGAGAATGGCAGGGTGTGCCCCTGTCGAAATATCAGCGGTGTTCGACGACGTCACCCGGCAGCAAACCCGTAAGTTATTTGAACATTCGATTCGCCTGGAATAGCTAGGGTCTCACAATACAAACAATATTTATAGGCATTATCTTTGCCAGTGAGGGAGAAAATTCGTTCATTTTGTGGGTATGGCAGGAAAAATGTTATTTTGTAAGTATCTCATTACTGCTTATCATTACTGTAGCGATTCTGTAACGTAATATTGAGCTACTTCCTATTTTCACCTAACAGAATACACATATGATAAAACAGAAAATTAAAAAACAAAAAAAAATTATTCTTTCAAAAATAATGATGAACGTTTAGCTGTGTCAGTTAGTTACTTTGCATATACTCCGACAGCACGTTGTGTACAAATTATTTTCCAAAATCGGTATTATATAAATCAGCTTCATTACACGTAGATGTGTGTGGCACAAAGTTTCTTTAATTTGGGTTGTAACGAAAGTTTCCGTTTTGCAAAATTCATTAATCGAGGTGGGGTGCTTTGAAAATTTTCAATTTTTTTTAGAATGTTTATAATACAAATTTCCAGATTGTTGGTTACATTTCAACTTTTATATTAAATACATTTTTATATGTCATGGTTTCGAAGCTATTCCCGCTGAACGTAGTAGATCAAATTACCTTTCGATTGTCTTACACCCTTTAACAGTGAAACTATGAACAAACAAATAAATATGTATTGCACTATTTTCTTCTATATACACACACCAAATTCCATTAAGATAACTCACCCACACTTGAGAATGTGTCCTTGTAAGCTCTCTCCTGCTATTCCTCATAACGTCCTCTTTCTATGATTTTCATTCAGTCCATATTCAGCAGTAACTAGATTATTCAATCCATTTAACACGAACTGCAATTCTTCCACACTTTCACTAAAAATAGCAATCTCATTTGCGAACCTTTTCGCTAATATCTCTTCATTCTACGTATTTTATCAAACCCATGAACATCCCATTTAATTCCATTATTCCTTCATCGATGAACAGAGTGAACTGTAGGGAAAAAATAGTGCATTCCACGTCTTACACACATTTCAGTCCGAACACTTTAGTTTTGATCTTCCATTCTCATGTTTCCTCTTACATATATTTATTCTATGTTGTGGTTGTTACCAATTTCGCTCATACTCTATGTATGAAGTTTCGTTATAGTTGTACACAGTTAGGACTGATTTTAAATATTAGATACATCCATTTAAATCCTCTTCAATTGAGAGCCAGTACAGGAATTAATACTGAAGTTCCGACCCTACATTAGTTTTGCTAAGATCTGAGACTAGCAGAGTGTGATATCCGGACGTAAGCACCTCGTACTTTGAAGATAAATTATGAAGTAAAATAATAAGAGAAACTGCCATATAATAACGGAACAGATATAAAGTAATAAGAATAATAGTAATACGTGCCTCTTCCAGTTTTAAGCATAGAATTTTTAACTCTCTGTGTTACTTTCGAAACAAATGTTACATATTGTAATTAGTGTCACGTGAATAGATGACACAAAATTTTAACCAGGTTATGTCAGCCAGGATCCTTTAGATGGTGGCATTTCGTCCTGCAAGGTTTAAAAACAGTTTGCTGTGTTCTAAAGTGCCAGCAGATGAACAGTAAGGAACGTAAAATAAACAACAAAAAAACAAAAAGAACAGGCAAAAATTGTAGGTCTTGGAACAGATCTGAGAGATTCCTGTCCACGGTAATAAACCGGAGCACTTGATTAAAACTGTAATTTTAGTAGAATGTCCATACGAATCACACACAATAAACAGCATAGTTCTTTAAGAAGTTCATTAGCTCATAAGTCTACTATTAGCGCTTCGAACGGGTCTGTAATCTTCCTGTTCACGATATTAAACCGGAAGACGAGCTTACAACTGAATTTTGCAGCATACACATAGCCACACTGTTGGCACGGGTTAGCATAAACTTATCCACACTGCTGATACAGATTCACTTATCAGGTTAAGCAGTTCGCTGCATCTTCACAACGATGAGACCGACTGAAACTTTCCAGCTGTTGGAACAGGTTTCTGTTATTCCTGTCCACGGTATGAAACCGGAGTATTAGTTTAAAACTGTAATTTAGAGTAAAATGTCCATACCAATCATTTCGAATAACTTTATACATGTTTAAACTGTTCAGTAACTGAAGAAGCTCTTAAGAACAGGTTATAGGCTTCCTGTCCACGGTTATTAAACCGGAGCACAATCTTAGAAATAAGATTTGTAGCAACAAAGTATTCAGTGAGGTGAGAAAGAATCATTTCATTTCGGGAAATGCAGTTCGCAGTCTCTCCATAACGACGAGAGTGACTGAGTCTTCCAAACAGCGAGTGGTATCACATGAACAGAAAGGTAGAAGCCCAAAGTCTGTGGCGGCAGTCGTGACGTCATCTCGAATGCTGTAGATCCACCGTCCTCGGCTGTTGTTTCATTCGGAGCACCAGTGGTAACAAGAATAGTGACTAGTTATTTGCCAATAACATCAGATTTATATAGAGGTAGCTGGAATCATCAGAGAAAATATTAGTTTTTAATGAATTAGTTAAACACAGCTTCAAGGATCAAAACTTTGTTCAAGATACTCAACTGACTTAACATTGTAAAACTGCAGAATGCTGTATCATACAAATAATGTTCTCGAATAATGTAATATTCATATGTGACATAAAAACTGTTATACTAACTACAACATAGTTTTCTAATATTGCTTTCAAACTTCGAGTATGCTAAACGGTGCTTTTACAACTGTCTGCTGGGTTGTCTTGATTGTGATACTACTAGATCGAAATCAACGAGACTGGAGAGTTTGTTTCATTACAATCGAACTGAGCCACATCACTTTTCTGCACAAAATAAACAGTTCGTAACATAGAGAAACCAGCCAGATAAGACATAGGTCATTACGAACAAAATGGGTTTTCCCGTACGACAAGCCTAACTTAACACGACGGATTAAAGTAGGATCGCGTGCTCCTTTGCCACATCTTCATTGATTATCATATTACACCCGTTTACGAACTGAAATCTTTGGAAGTGAGAACACGTGAGATACAGATCTACAGTACAAATAGATATCTTTGCAACGCCATGGACGCACTAGGAACTGACAGAGCTTTCGTATGAAGCAGGGACATAAACGAATACGTATCGCTCATCTAACCAGCGTTACACGGTTAGAATATGAGAAATCTTAATCGCTAAAGAGGAATAAACCAAGAACTTATTAGAGCTAGAATCCGTAAGTGAATGGTGTGATGCACACTCTGGTTAGTAGTCACAAAATATATAGTGCTGCATTCATGAAGTAAGACTGAACAGTAGTCACATTCGCCGCTGAAGTTCGTACCACAGTACGGGAATTTTTGCAGTGCAAATGCAGAACTTCCATGAGTGGAACCAAATCTCTAACGTCCATCAAATACAAGCATAGGTTGAAAGGTGGCTACACTGAGCCACTGCGCCAGAGATTGCGCCAAAGAGTATTATTCAGCCGCCTCCACAGTGCTTGGGGAGAGCTCGTAGTAGTCAGTGCCTGTCGAGGACTCGTAGTAGTCAGTGCTTGGGGAGAACTCGTGGGAGTCAGTGCTTGCTGAGTTGTGATACTGAAAAGTTCTTGTTGAGATGTGATAGTAGCGAGTCGGTGTGGAGAGATTGTAATGTCTAGAGTGCTTTTCATCAATATAAACGAAGGTAAAAAAAAAAAAATTTCTTTTCTCTATCATTATTTCAGCGTCCTGAATAATGCGTCATTACAGGTTCAGTCAACAAAGCATCTGGCGTGTGTTCTTGTATTAGAGTGTAATTCTGGGTTTCTCGCGCAATTATAATATTTCTAATTTTTTTTCTATCACGTCAGTATAAATGGTATTTGAAATTTCTTGTCTTGTTGAAGAAGAACCGTGCCAGATGTGTACGTTGAGTCACACTCCCACACACAGAACAGTTACTCTTGTGCTTGTTGTTGCGTTGGTTTTATAGTTGCTGGGGACTTAATTAATTAATTGTGTTAACAGAATATTTTCATTTTATTCTTTGTTGTTGTTCTATGCAGTCAGATAGCGTAATAATACTAGTCAGGGCCAACCGTTTACGAGACAGCGTAATCGGACAAACAGCTACTAAAAATATTTGCATTTTATTTAATTAAGTCCCCATGCAAGGTAACGGCGAACAACAAACTATCTATGTACCGGTTCCCAAGCACATTAACACGGGTAACGACGAACGTAAAACAATCTATCTGAAACTCTAATGGTGGTGCTTCTAAGCATTAACCACAGATATAATATCTAATCGAGACAAATGGAAAGCTGTAGATTCCTAGATGTAGCCTTTACTCGCGGAGCCCTCGGCAGTCTTAGTCGAACTGTCTATCGGTTTGTCAATGAGCACTCTCAGGCATGTATGGAATTCCCCTTCGCTCATTGTTGATGGCTTACTTTTAAGGTATGAGTTTTATTCTCCTCTGCAGTCTTTGTTGTGTTGCTGGTGAGTAAATTCAGGCGTTTACGAAACTCATCTTTGCTCATTGTCGACTGCTTATTTCCCCACATCTACTTGACGGTTTTTTTCGATTCTTCCTTCCGTGACTGCACATTCAGGGCTTCAGGCAGAACACTTGACATGGATCCAATGTGGAAGTGAAATACGGAAGCAAATTAGCCACTGGGTGTCCTCGAGTCTCCCAGGACGTGCCCACTTTCAAGCCCACTGCTCGAGCCCAGAGAGAACCGTTCGCGAACAAATTCATTGCTGAGCACATCTTTCTGTTGCAACTCTCAAGCGGCGACTGACAGCTGGAAACAGAACAGTCCGTGATGGCTGTTGGGCGCTATTCATTTGTTTCCCTCCCAATGATACAGCACCCGGTAAGATGTCATCCAAATTGTTCACTAGTAAAAACTCTAGCCAATCCGATTTTCTCATTATTTCCAATCGGGTGCTATGCAGTACGTATTATTGCGATATAATTCGCGTAGTTGTAAAAATCTGCTATACGTAAAGAATTTGTAAGCCTGTCAACATTCATCGTTTGTTGTGGTGCATGAATGCTCTGAATGTTTAGGCGGCATGAATAACATAGCTTTAATTTTCAAATTGTTTTGCGTGACAAGCCGATTTTAGCGTTCAGTTAATTGAGATTATTTCACGTAGAGTTTACTCAGCAAAACTGTTCACCTCAGGAATCTAGTTTAGTGTTTATTATATCGTAATTCTATTTACAACAGAATGAATTGTAATAAAGTCGCCGATAAATGACCAATAGTGTGTTTAAATGGCTACGCGGTACAGCCACATTCTACATCTACATCTACATTTATACTCCGGAAGCTACCCAACGGTGTATGGCGGAGAGCACTTTACGTGGCACTGTCACTACCTCCGTTTCCTGTTCCAGTCGCGTATGGTTCGCGGGAAGAACAGCTGCCGGAAAGCCTCCGTGCGCGCTCGAATCTCTCTAATTTTACATTCGTGATCTCCTCGGGAGGTATAAGTAGGGGGAAGCAATGTATTCGATACCTCATCCAGAAACGCATCCTCTCGAAACCTGGACAGCAAGCTACACCGCGATGCAGAGCGCCTCTCTTGCAGACTGCCACTTGAGTTTGCTAAACATCTCCGTAACACTATCACGGTTACCAAATAACCCTGTGACGAAACGCGCCGCTCTTCTTTGGATCTTCTCTATCTCCTCCTTCAACCCGACCTGGTACTGATCCCACACTGATGAGCAATATTCAAGTATAGGTCGAACGAGTGTTTTGTAAGCCACCTCCTTTGTTGGTGGACTACATTTTCTAAGGACTCTTCCAATGAATCTCAACCTGGCACCCACCTTACCAACAATTAATTTTATATGATCATTCCGCTTCAGATCGTTCCGCACGCATACTCCCAGATATTTTACAGAAGTGACTGCTACCACTGTTTGTTCCGCTATCATATAATCATACAGTATAGGATCCTTCTTTCTATGTATTCGCAATACATTACATTTGTCTATGTTAAGGGTGAGTTGCCACTCCCTGCACCAAGTGCCTATCCGCTGCAGATCTTCCTGCATTTCGCTGCAATTTTCTAATGCTGCAACATCTCTGTATACTACAGCACCATCCGCGAAAAGCCGCATGGAACTTCCGACACTATCTACTAGGTCATTTATATATTTTTTGAAAAGCAATGGTCCCATAACACTCCGCTGTGACACGCCAGGGGTTACTTTAACGTCTGTAGACGACTCTCCATTGAGAACAACATGCGGTGTTCTGTTTGCTAAAAACTCGTCAATCCAGCCACACAGCTGCTCTGATATTCTGTAGGCTCTTACTTTGTTTATGAGGTGACAGTGCGGAGATGTATCGAACGCCTTCCGGAAGTCAATGAAAATGGCATCTACCTGGGACCCTGTATCTAATATTTTCTGGGTTTCATGAACAAACAAAGCGAGTTGGGTCTCACACGATCGCTGTTTCCGGGATCCATGTTGATTCCTACAGAGTACACTCTGGGTTTCCAGAAACAACATGATACGAGAGCAAAAAACATGTTCTAATATTCTACATCAGATCGACGTCAGATATATAGGTTTATAGTTTTGCGCATCTGCTCGACGACCCTTCTTGAAGACTGGGTCTATCTGTGCTGTTTTCCAATCATTTGGAACCATCCGTTCCTCTAGAGACTTGTGGTACATGGCTGTTAGAAGGGGGGCAAGCTGTTTTGCACATTAATGTGACCACTGCCTATGTTTGATGTATACGTGCGCTAACCACTCATAGACGGCAGCTCCAAGTACTAGCAGTGGATATTAAGCTTTTCGCAGGAGGAGCCATAAACAACGGTGCAATCGTTGCCATAATCCGAAAACGGAGCGTTTTATCTCACCACCAATACGGCATCCGAACCGACGGATGGGAACATTTCCGAAACGACTAAGTTCGTAAACTGTCCGCCTGCCGCCGTGGCTAAAGTGTATCCTGCATGGGAAAATAACGATGTCCGAGATGGGAGGTGAGGCAACTGCGGTGCACCACGGGCCATAGACAACAGGGGCAAACGTCAGCTGCAGAGATGTGTTGCGGGCAAATAGAAGTGCTACGGTTGAGCGACTCACTGCCCATGGAAACAAAGGGACTACCAACAGTGCCACCTTAACGAACGTTTCTGCGAATGGGCACAAAGTTCACTGGCGAGGGGACATTTGGGTAATAGCCTCATGAAAAAGATCTGGAATGAGGTTACGAGAAGAACTAATAACAAACATCCTGAAGAGAAGTAGTGAATTTAAACGACAAAGGACTGGCTGTACACCGAGATCAGATCATGAACACTAGTTTATCCACTTTAAATCTAGCGGGAACAAAAGAAAGTACGCGGAACAAGTAGATTAATGATTTCAAGAGGATCTCTCGAACCACGACGGAAACAATTACGCGCTCTAGTGCGGAGGAAATTTTCATTTAGCAATGGCTGCATAATTCTCACAGTTAAATAAAATAAGTGGACATCAATAAACCCGAAAACGAGTTGATGAACCTCACTATTCCACTTTTTTTCACAACAGCACAAAGTGTTAAACACGATGCTGCGGCGGCCCGGTTCTTTCCGTCCCTTTACGACGAACCTGCACTTACTCGTGAACATTGACTCAGCAGATCATCAGTTGGAAAGCCGAGCGATACCTGCTGTACTTCGACGTGAACCAGGCTGCAATTGAAGTCACTAATCTACGTTTCGGGAGAAAGTTTTGACACGAACGGAAACGTTGGAAATTTTGTCCTCAGTTAATATATTCTGAAACTTACGTGAACAAGTAATACTGCCAATCCCGCGCTAGTCAGTCACAATCCCTTTCACTCACGTTAGCAAATTTACGGTGTTGCATTTCCTGAAAACGCAATACCTACGGAATTACTGATTGTTTTTCATTGAGAATGCTCGCCAAATATTAAGACTGTAGGCACCAAATGTAGTCACAGTTTTTAGCGACCGACCTGCTCAATACGCCACGCGGAATTTATGTCGTTTCTCGTCACAAAATTCACTTAAAAATTCCGAAATTTTTGCACACACATCGGGATAATTATTCCATCATTTTCCAACACTTTTGATGCACGAAACACTGCTAGATCGGGCAGCTTATCGTTTCCATCGCAATTGCTACTACGCATGCCCGAACTGTTTCATGGCTAGGCTCCCACCCTTCTCTAGAATACTCTAACAAGGGGAGGCCGCCAATTGTGAAATTCAGATTCGATTCATACTGCGCATAATAAAAGCTCATGGCCAAAGGTGTAATGTGGCAAAGCACCAAGATGCACTTCTCAGCCGTTGTCGAGAAACTCGACAGTTAAAAGAAACCGTTGCGGTGAAATACTCTCTACGATTAATAATTCTCTACAGCGTCATGGCGCAGCGGTAAGCGCTCGGGTTCGTAGTCCGAAGATTGCCGGATCGAATCTCGCGCCATGCAATTTTTTTTTTATTATTAGTTTTTTGTAATTCAAATATATATATATATATATATATATATATATATATATATATATATATATATTATTACTGGTGTTTTGCCCTTAAAGAGCGCATTTGGACTAAACTACATGGCCAGTTCCTTTTGCTGCCTTCCTTGCTGCCCAAACGTCCCTCATTCGCTCGCTGTGTTTCTGTTTCCGGTCCTCTGTCCATGCTTCTTGTCGGCTTTGTGTCTTCGGCTTCATCTTGATTGCCTTTTTGGTTGCCCATATTTCTTTCATCTTCTGGCTGTGATCTTGCTTGCGTTCTTCGGTCCATTTTATGCCTGTTCGTTTGTCGCATTGTATCTCATGTAGTTTGCTTTTCTTAATGATGTTTCTGAACTTTATTCTGTCGTTTATTGTGTCTGCTGTTATGTTGAGCTGTTTCAGGTCGTTTTCTACCTCTGCCACTCATTTGTTGTTTCTAGTGGTTACCCAGTCAAAGATCTGTTTGGTCAGCCTGTGTGATGGCATTCTGTATAGGTGTCCAAAGAATTGTAGTCTGCGTTTTCTAATCTTTTCTGTGATTGTCTCCGTATGTTTGTACAGTTCCTCTGTAGGTTTCTTGAACCATATTCCATTGTTGTTAGTTGCGCCAAATATTTTCCTAAGTATTTTCCGTTCTACTTTTTCTAATTGTCTGATACGTGTATGCCCTAGGATTAGTGTGGTCTCTGCTGCATATAGTGCCTCGGGGAGCACCACCGTGTCGTAATGGCGTAATTTGGCTTTTTGTAAGATAGACTTCTTGTTGTAATGATTCCACACTACTTTGTATGCCTTGTCCAGTTTAGTGTTTCACCGAGGTATTTGAAGTTTGCCGTTTTGTAAATCGTGCCATACTTTGTGTTCAGAGATGAGAGTTTCTTTGTGCTCATAAACTGTGTCTTTTCGTAAGAGATCTGTAGTCCAGTTTTCGAAGCGATTTCGTACAGTTTTTCAATAGCGTCTTTTGTTTCCTTTATACCTTTCGTGACAATCGCCAAATCGTCTGCAAAAGCCAAGCATTTATATTGTAGGTTTCCTAAAGTTATCCCCTGTTGTGATGTTTCCCATTCTTTTATGACCTTATCTAACACCAGACTGAAAAGGAGAGGTGAGAGGCCATCGCCTTGTCGGACACCTGTGCGAATTTCAAAGGGCTCTGATAGTTCCCCACAGAACTTTACTTTGGAGGTCGTGTTGGTTAAAGTTTGCTCTATGATAGCCCGTGTTTTGTTGTCTACTTTGTATTCTGCTAGAATTTTGAAGAGAGTTTTCCGGTCGATAGAGTCGTACGCCTTTTTGAAGTCAACAAAGGTAATGATCAGGTTCTGTTTGTGTTGTAAAATCATTTTCAGGTTCCAAATTTGTTCCGCACACGACCGCCCTTTACGGAAGCCTGCTTGGTATTTCCCAATCAAGTGGTCGGTTTGGCATTCTAGTCTGATCAGTAAAGCTTTAGAGAGGATCTTGTATGTGACCGGTAGTAGGGATATTCCTCTGTAGTTGTTCGGGTCAGTCTTGTCACCTTTTTTGTGTAGTGGGTGTATCAGGGCAGTTTTCCAGTCGCCAGGAATTTTCATGGTCTTCCAGATGTCTTCCAAGATCCTGTGGATGTCTTTGGTGAGTTCTGGGTCTTGTAACTTCCAGATATCCGCGATGATACCATCTTCTCCTGGTGCTCTACGATTCTTGAGTGACTTTATTATTTCTTTAACTTCTTCTAGAGTTGGAGGTTCACTATCTGGATTGTATGTGCTCGTTTCTGTCATCATTTCTTCCATGGGGGGGTCCGTGTTGAGCAGTTTTTCTAAGTACTTTGCCAGAATGTCACCATTGTTTTTGGTATTAGTTTCTAGGGTTCCATCCGGTCTTCTGAAGCACAAGTTGGGTGGTTGATATCCAGTCATATTTTCTCTGAACGTTCTGTAGAAGTTTCTTGTATTGTTCTTCATGAAGTCCGATTCGATCTCTGTCAGTCGCCGTTTGTCATACTGTCGTTTTTCACTGCGAATGATTTTGCTTGATTGCTTCTGTGTTTTCAAGAAGTTCATCCAATTCTCTTGGGATTTATGGGTACTAAATTTTTTCCATGCACTGATTCGTTGGTCAATAGCTTGGTCACATGTGTGGTTCCACCAACGGTGTTTCCGTGTTCGTGGTGCTTGTGCTAGTTTCATGGCCTCTCGGATTCTTCGTGAAAGTTGTGTCCAGTCTGTCGTTTTCTCCATTTTAATTTTGTGTAGTATTTGTGTCTGGCTTAAAGTAACGTATTCTGGATCTGGTCTAACAATTTTGTTCTTCTGGAGCTTTTTCTTGGGCAAAAGACGAATCCTGATCTGTAGTAGGTGGTGTTCTGAGTCGAAGTAGCCTTTACGGGTGTCTATGTTCAAAATTTCTTTTTGTGAGTCTTTCTGCACTATTACGTGGTCGATTTGTAGTACTTACTTTCCGCTTGGGAATTTCCATGTGGTAAGTTTTCGTGTTGGTTTCTTGAATTTTGTTGACATAATGGCGAGGTCGTGGCTTTTGCAAAAGTCTATCAGATGTTTTCCGTTTTTGTTGGTGTCCTTGTGTGGAGTATGTTTTCCTGTTATATGTCTGTATATCTTTTCTTTTCCGAGTTTGGCGTTGAAGTCTCCCAGTACTATTTTGACTCTATGTGCAGGAATTTTTCTGATCGTTTCTTCCATTGTCGTCCAGAAGTCATCAATTTCGTCCGGGTTTTTCCTGTTGTAGTCATTAGTCGGTGCATGTGCGTTGATTATTGTGTAGGATTTATTGGCTGATTTCACTGTGATGGTGCTGATTCTTTCGTTTGGTGACGAAAAGTCGATAATGCTATCCGTGATGGACCTGTGTACTGCAAATCCTGTGCCAAAAAGCCTTAGGTTTTTCAGTTGTCTCGATGGTGTTCCTTTGTATATTCTGAAATTCTCCGTGTTGAAATGGTCCTCGTCTGTGAATCGTGTTTCTTGCAGTGCACATATTTTGATTTGAAATTTTTCGAGAGTGTCTGTCAGCTGTTTCATCTTTCCTGTCTTCATCAGTGTGTTCACGTTGAGTGTGCCGATGTAGTGTTTGCGTTTGGTCTTGAGGGAGTTTGAGAAGCTCCGATTCTTCTCATGATGTCCGTGAGCCCCCGGAATCCGATGCTCACGACAATCCCAGTCTATTGACTGGGGCCCGGGGTAATGAGATTTTTCTCGTTGTACCATCATGATGTTTAATAGTTGGATGTATGGCATGCTGCCGAGTACAACCTGACTTTCCAGATCAGGAGGTTGGTTGAGGCCGCCACTGACATGTGGAGCAGACGCCTTTTTGTAGCCGCCCACTGTGGGAACAGACGCTACTAGTAGTTTTGGTCCGCCCCGAGTATTTCTTTTCCTTGGTACCACCTATATCTAGGAGGCAATCCCCTATCCGCCACCAGGGGAGGCGCTCGGTTGCGGGTCTACTAAGCGTGTATATATATAAAGTATTAATGAATTGCTTATGCATGTTGGTGAAGGCGGATCGCTCTCCAATTGTACCGCCTCCATTTTTCCGTTTTTTTTTTTAACATGGTGTACCAAAGCTCTCCCGTCCGCACTGATTTTCGACAATGTTATAAGTTGCGCTAGGGACCGCATCTACCTTCTTTCGAAGTTAGCAAGCAACTACACTGTTATGCGGCGGCTCGCTTCGGCCCATTCAACATCGGTTATTCAAGTGTAACGAGCGAGTAACGGAGTCTATATTTCATACCTGCCACAGCAAATCTGTGTTCGTGGGGTCTCTATTCTAATTCGAACGTTTGACTTACGCTATACGTATTCGTTTCGGAATATCGTTTCTACGTCTTCCGTTAACTATACGTGGTTAACATTATGAAGACAATTAATAACATTTGCGAAATACAACTTTGTTTTCGGAAAACATAATGATGTTCGAAGTCGCCAGTTTTTCCATGACAAACGACTTTCAACAACTTATTATATGCATAATTGTTGCAACTGATTGCCGGGAATTAAATATATATATATATATATATTTGAATTGTAAAAAACCAATACTAAGAAAAAAGGTTGCATAGCGCGACATTCGATCCGGCGACCTTTGGATTACGACCCCGAGCGCTTACCGCTGCGCAACGACGCTGTAGAGAATTATTAATCGTAGAGAGTATTTCACCGCAACGGTTTCTTTTAACTGTCGAGTTTCTCGACAACGGCTGAGAAGTGCATCTTGGTGCTTTGCCACATTACACCTCTGGCCATGAGCTTTTATTATGCGCAGTATGAATCGAATCTGAATATCACAATTGGCGGCCTCTTCTTGTAAGTCTTTTCTGCCAGCCGAGAAAGGCGCGCGAAGAATATTGCTTTACTATTGGTCAGTTTCCTCAACAGCCAATAGCAAAACAACACTCTCCCGCGTCAATCCGCGCTTTTCGTTAATAACCAATCGCAAAATAGTAAACCTAAAGACTGCACTTTTTACCGACGTAACTATCTAATATTCTGAAGTTTTGCTTATGCATAAAGTTATTTACTATTGTTATTTATACCTGAATCAACTTTCCCTTTACCATAAACTTACTTTACAAATCTATTCTACAAAAATCCCCTTGGTCCATATCCATAAAGTTCCCACACTAAATCCTACTACATAACTCGTTAAACAATTATCTTCCTATTAACCTTAAACCACACTCACGCATCATTCATCCTGCTAAAACACACTTATAACATTTTACATACACAAACAGACATAATAACACTTTATGAAAATACTAGAACAGTTTATGAAAAACATTCTATTACTTTAGTGCACTGTAGTGGGCACAATCGAAATTAAAATCACAGTCCCCCTATCCTATATTGTCCTCTATCGGCTCATACATAAACTACGTGCGCGTCCAGTCTCCCGTCACCATCTGTCACTGTCCAGCTCTGAGAAACATCTCCCACTTAATCGCCCCCAAGGCAGGATCGGTATATGGCGCTACACCTCAATGCCAACTAACTCAGAATATCTACGCAAAAATACAATACAAATTCTTTCTGGTTTCAAAATTCCGCCATATTCCACGTTCGCTGGTTCGCTTTATTTTCCAGCGAAGTTTGCTTAAAAAGTTTGAAAATTTGTTGGCAGACGTGGCACCAGAAAAAGAATGGATGCCCGAAGACCAGGCAGCGGCGAAAGCGGCTACTTGTGCAATACATGCGGTGTGATTTCCCTAGGGCAGGATTGCCTTCGCTGGTAGCGCTATTCCCCTGATGAAAACATACAGCAGTAGCGGGGAAAGACACGACACGCCATTTTAACAGAGAAAGAATTGGGTCACTCAGGAGTTGATTGGCCGTTCGTTCACGGTCTGCAGAGCGGCCGTGTTCACCCATATGCAAAGAGCGACCTAACACAGTATACGTATCTGTCGAAAAGGAACACTGGTGGGCGAGTAACCTTTCACAAAACAATCGTGTATGCGGGCATTACAGCTGTGAATAATATCTACGAATCTTACACCTTTAAATGGACGAATATCATATATCTCATACTTGCGTCGCCGATGAGGGTAGCTGTCTTCTACGCAGTATCGGCTTGAAAGAACCGTATATTTCCGAACCTTACGGTGTTTGAAGTATCATATATGAACCGTCATATACCCATGTCATATACCAACGAGCAACACAAGAAACGTTTCCAGGGAGGGTATGGTCTGCTCTGCCACAAAAAGCTCTGCGCCAAATACATTTCCACAGACTTCAGACCAAATCTGAAATCCAACCACCTAGCTCGTCAGGTTGTGTTACTAAACGGGTAAACCGATTGTAATGATAACATTACAAATTATCGATCTCATCCACCTGATTCATGTGGCTTCTATAACGTTTCCCTTCTAGAGGGTACCAGAAGAAACAATTTCGAGTCAACAGGTGGGTTGTCATCCATTAGACTGTGTTCGTTTGGACATATGTCAGATGAATGGCCGATAATGATGGTTGGGGTTGTAGCCTCAATGTCGGAGGAAGTTTATGGCGTTGAAGAAACATTTGTTTGATTTAGAATTTGGTAAGTACTGTATGTAGAAGAAGTGCTTCCGTAAACGCAATATAAGTTTTGTGAATTTGTAAGAGAAACATCGAATGCTTTATGTGAAAGGGAAAATTGTAAATATCACGCCTGTGGCAGTCTTTGACGTCACTTCAAGCCTGAATGTTCTTCATGTTTCGTCGACATAATTATCTATCTGAATAAGTTACGTTATGAGTTAGTGAGACAGTCAAATTTTTGTATCACTTTCAAGTTTAATCTTTTCATTGTGGGCAGAATCTTTCTGAGTATCACTTTCAAGTTGAATCTTATCGTTGTGGCTAGAGTGTTGTGACACGGTGTGAGACAGATTAGGAGAGTTTATTCTTTTTCAAGGATTTTAAAGTATGATTTTAACTCTGTGACTTTTTGTCATTCTGGTACTACACAGAACACGATGCCTATAAGCTAAGGAAGCACTGCATAGATAGTTCCCGCACACAGTAAAATATACGTCAAAGTATTTGCATGTATTCTTTTGTTCTTCCGACTACGGAATAAACAGTCTATTGCAAAAAAAAAAAAAAAAAAAAAAAACATTTGATATAATTAATTGGCCACTATATGGTGCTTGGTATCAGTGGCAAATTACTTACCTGACGGCTCCCAGAAGCAATGCATATTTAAGTTTTTGTAGTTCAGACAATTACTGAGCGAATTGAAAAATTTAAATTGCTGCGTAATGTATTCGTTGGGAGGTATAATATTAAGCTGAGGAATTGAAATATTAAGCCAAGTATCAAAATTACATACTGTGTATGATATGTTCTGAGACTGTTAATTCACTTAGCGTTAATTACGCAGACCACTGTCAGTCAGTATTTGAGGATGAGAGTATTTATAGACTTTCTACAAACTTAAAAAAAGATTTCAAGCTTTTTCTAAACATTATCCCGATAATAGTCCCCTCAAAGTAATATGAAGAAAAAATATATCGCTTACTGAATTTTCTTTGTTCATTCAGTGACTGCGTCATTATATCATTGTACTACACAGGAGACAGGAGGTCATTAACTTTGAGACGTGTTGAAAACGATGACATATCACTGGGTTACACTTATCCAGTGTTTGATAACACTTAGAAACATCCCACGAACTTCAAACTTACTGTCGAACCTTTTCTACCCTTTTTTATTAGTCAGAGTGTGAATAATCCGAAATAAATGAAACAAAGATAATTAGGGTATTGTGCCGTCAAGCGTAATTCTTTTACATGCTGGACGTAATATATTTAAAACACTAACTCACTTTTAACGAAATCATATATCCCCCGATGGCGATGCATTTAATAATATTCAACTAACATGGTTGCCAGCACGAATCACTCCATTTGTGGCTTAGTTTGTAACACCAAAATAATTGATGAAGTTATTTGAAGTTTCTGTACTTTAAATGTTGGGTGTTAGATTATTTTCCCTAGAACCATCGGAGGACTAAATTGATGAGACTCTCTTCATACTTATATAAAACCTTTTTAATTTATTTAAAACAAACAACATGCCTGCATGCAGTACTCCAGCTGCAAGTTGGAGCATAGATGTGTTAAACATGTGCCACTTCTGCTAAATAAAGGCGTCAACCGAACTAATTAGCCCTGCTCGCATATAACGATAAATATTCTCCAATGGTTTCAGCTCCCTCCTACAGTATATTGGATGCTATGGTTGGGAGACCGAGAAATGTTCTTATCGGTGTGCCAGTATAAGTCTAACATATCAACATCCTCAACATCCTGAGGACATCTGTTGTAGTAGTATTTCGGCTTTTACGGGAAAGAGCGCATCAACAGCTCATTTACAATAACAGCAGTGCAAAGTGTGCGAAAGGTTCAAATGGGTCAAGTGGCTCTAAGCGCTATGGGGCTTAACATCTGAGGTCATCAGTCCCCTAGAACTTAGAACTACGTAAGCCTAATTAACCTAAGGACATCACATACATCCATGCCCGAGGCAGGATTCGAACCTGCGACCGTAGCAGCCGCGTGGTTCCAGACTGATGCGCCTAGAACCGCTCGGCCAGAGCGGCCGGATTGTGCAAAAAATACTTGGCGTACTTGCCATCTTACCAGCTGTCAGTTCTTTAGATTCTTTCATGTACCTAGTCACTTATCACAGAGATAAAGATGCCAAGTGAATGCGAAATTTGGTAGCTCTCCACATATCTGTACTTCTTACTATCAAAAACTTCAGATTTGTTCGTACTCAATGATGTCTTGTTCATAAGCTATTTTCCAAAGATTCGTTGAACATCTTCTAGATGACTGCTCTACAACACACACTTAAATGGCTGACAGCGGGTTCGCCAACCCACTTTCCCAGTAATTCTCTACCGATCCACTCCCGAATAGCGCGCGTTCCGATGTTTGCGTGCGAGCTTTTATTTCTCTATATTGCTTTCAATGATCATTTCCATGTAGGTGGCAGTCAACAAAATATGAGGTCTGTATTCAGTGGAGAACTTTCGGGGATTGAAATTTCGTAAAATGATGACGCCTAATGAAAAACCGCATTTCTAATGATGGCCATCCTAACTCGTTAACTATATCAGTGACTATCTCCTATTTCGCGATGATACAACACGATCTGCCTTTCTTTGAACGTTTCAGATGTCTTCCGTCCGTCCTATCTGGTAAGGCTCCTGTGTAGCAAAGCAATACAGGGTGTTTCAAAAAGTACTTCACAACTTTGAAAATACATATAAATTAATTCATAGGACCTACAGAGGTGATTGTAGCTTCCATTTGCCGCAAAGTGCATCACGTTTTGTCTCACGTAGTCCGCTAGTGCCGAATCGCACTGGATAGATCGCTAGCGGCTGTTGCGTTGAAGACGGCTGCCTTCACTGGACCCTAGGGTGCTTGCTGTGTATTTTGGATCGAAGAAACGAAGTCAGGGACAACAGTTCGGCGTAATTTCCGTACCAAGTACGCTCAAGATCCTCGAAGTAGGCCTACAGTTTATGAGTGGCATAAATGTTTTGTAGAATCATGCTACTCTGTAAGACACGGGAAAACATCAGTTCGTCCAAGCCCAGCTAATGGGATAGTGTACCTGTATATATTAAAACAATTTTTGATACCACTGATCGATGAGGATGACCAAGAACAAAATTTTTACTTCATGCAAGATGGTGCACCACCCCAGTACATAGCCGATGTCCGGGATTTTCTCAGTGACAACTTTCCAAGTAAATGTATTGGCCGTGACGTGCCGCTTGCATTGCCTCCACGTTCCCCAGACCTGACACCACTCCATTTTCTTATGGAGATTCATCAAGGATATCGTGTTTGTACCTCCTCTGCCGGCTTCTCTTCCTGATCTTAGATCAAGAATTTACTCCGCCACTGAGCAACTTGGTAAGTACGCTGTTTGGGTTTTTATGTTGGTAACGCCACTTAGCGCTCTATATGAAAATCACTGACTGTGCTGTGTGAAGCCTGTGGCTGGTTTGCATTGCTGGAATATTTGCTATTGTATCGTTGGGCAGTTGGATGTGAACGGCGGCGCGTGGGTAATATTGGATATCATGAACTGATTATATATATATATATATATATATATATATATATATATATATATTACTTTCGAACATTATTAAGGTAAAGACATTGTTTGTTCTCTATCAAAATCTTTCATTTGCTAACTATGGTGCCTTCAGTAGTTAGAATCTTTTATTTAGCTGGCAGTATTGGCGCTCGCTGTATTGCAGTAGTTCGAGTAACGAAGATTTTTGTGAAGCAAGTGATTCATGAAAGGTATAGGTTATTGTTAGTCAGAGCCATTCTTTTGTAGCGATTATGGAAAGTCAGATTGCGTTGCGCTAAAATATTGTTTGTCAGTTTAGTTGATCAGAATAAGTAAAGAGAGAAATGTCTGAGTACGTTCAGTTTTGTTCAGCTATTTGAAAATCAAATAACGTAAGAGGTTTATCAGCACAGTAATTCTAAAAGTTTTCTAAGGGGACGTTTCAAGTTACACCTGCAATGCTACAGCAAGTTTGGAAAGAAATTGACTTTCGATGAGATGTGTCTAGGATAATCAACAGAAGCCACATAAAACAGCATTAGTTTAAGGTAAAAAAAGAACTTGATGTGTTTCCCTACAAAGCAACACTAAATCTATATCTTCTTTCAATAAATTTATACGAATTTTTAGTATTGTAAAGTTCTTTTTGAAACACCCTGTATTCCAGCAGAGGATGAACAACATAGCGTAGGCAGTCTCTTTAGCAGAGCTATTGCATTCAATAAGTCACTAAGTGCTCTACCAATAAAATATAATAAGTCACTAAGTGCTCTACCAATAAAATATAATCTTTGGTTTGCCTTCTCCCCCCCCCCCCCCCCACCCCACCCCCCGCCCCACCCTCAAGATTGTAATATTTGATCGTTCCAAGATAAGATGTTCGTAACTGTAACTCCTAGACACTCAGTTGAGTGTATAGTCTTTATATTTGTGCGATTTATCGTGGAATCGATGTTTAACGGATATTTGTTAGTACTCATAGTAATAACCTCTCACTTTTCATGTTTTAGGGTTAACTGGCACTTCTTGCACTATACAGATATCTAGTCTAAATTATTTTGCAATTGGTCTTGATCTTCTCACCTTACTAGACGATAAATGACAGCATCATTTGCAAATTATCTGATATGGGCGCTCACATAGTTTCCTAAATCATTTATATACATTATAGACAGCAGAGGGCCTGTAACATTTACTTGGGGGACACTAGTTACCACCTCTGTTTTACTCGATGTATTTCCTTCAATTACTAAACTGCTATCTTTTGGCAGGAAATCACGGGTACAGTCGCCTAACTGAGACGACACTTGAAAGGCACGCAATTTTTCTAGAAGTAGCTTCTGAGGAACCGTGTCAAAAGCCTTTAGGAAAAATAGCAATATGGAGAGATCCCTCGTCCATAGCACTCGTTATGTCATGAGAATAATAAACTACTTCTCATTTGCAAGAACAACATTTTCGGAATCCGTGCTGGTTGTGTGTCAGCAGACTGTTTTCCTCGAGGAATTCATAATATTCGAGCACAGTGTATGATTACAAATCCTATTGTAAATCGACATCAGTTATATCGGTTTGTAATTCATTACGTGTATCCTACTTCCTTTCTTGAGTATCACTGTGACGTATGGAACATTCCAGTCTTCAAGTAGGTATCTTACGTCGATAGAGCAGTTGTATACGATAGTTATTATACCGACCTATTACATAAGCATACTCTGAAAGGAATGTGATTGATACACAACCTGGCTAGGAGGACGTGTCTGTATTATGTGATTGAAGCGGTGTGGCTGAAACGAGGTTATCTACTTCTGAGTAACTAATTTGGGCTGCGATTCTCGATTCCAATCCTGGAATATTTATTTCGTCTTCTTTTTTGTGGAAGGAATTTCCGAAAACCGGATTCAGTAAATCAGTTTCAGTGGCACTGTCATCAGTAACACTGCCATCGCCACCGCGCAGTGGAGGTAGTGATTGTATCTTGTGACTGTAGTACTTCTCAAACGACCAGCATCTGTATCGATTGTCGACCACATCTCGAGGAAGAGTTTCGTTGTGAAAATTATTAACAGCAACTCGCACTGAAATTTGGATTGAGAGTTTGTTGTTGAAATAGTGACGTTGGTTTCCATTGTTTACAAGAATACGAAATTATGGAATACATTTTGAGGTGGTAACAACGCGTCTAGACGGAAGAGTTGCGAGCAATAAAGTATATAAAGAAAAATGATGTAACTTTTACATTTTTCTTGAATTTTTCTTTTCTTAATTGTACTCTTAATTTCGTGAGTAGCCATATTCGTGTAAATGTATGAAAGTACGCAGTCAAGTAATCCTTTTTACCGATATCGAAAAAGCCGCACTAATTTGTCAAAAAAGAGACAGTAGAAGACATTTGGAGAAGAAGCTCCTTCAAGTTCCACTCACTCTCGCCTGTTTATCACGAAGAGATAGATATCTGTACCTATGTGATTGACTTTTAACTGTGTTTTTCAGTGAATAGCTATTTGAGATAATTCCGAAGGTGGTTGCAATTGTAATAACACCCTATAGATTTAGCACATATGTTTCTCTCTAAGTTGGTTATTTTCAGTCTAGCAACAAATGCCTCTGGAAGGATAACGTACCTTTTTCGAAAGCCAACAGACCGATTGCGTATCGCGTATTGCTGTTTGAGCATTTAATTTCAGTGAGAAGCAGTATCTGTTATTTCGAAGTCCGAAATAATGTTGATATCACTACCTGAGGTGAAAATTAATACTTTTTATGGTCAACCCGCTTATCGAAAAATTCTGTGTGGTCCAACACCCAGGACCCGATACAACTGGATACCAGCAAGAATACTTATTTTAATTTTCAGAAGTTAAATCAGCACCAAACAAGACATTTAGTGATTAAATAATGGGATTCAAGGTCAATTAATTTTGCTATCGTTTTCCTGTTGTCCTTTGAATGGCAAACGTTTACTTCAGCACTGCCTGTTATAGATCAGATTCATTTCCCCGCGCCATTTAATTTTTCTATTCTCTGCCAGACAAACGACGCATTAGAGTAATCCTTTTTATATGTAATATGTTTGGCTAATGTGCCCTAAAACTACACCTTCCGAATCTTACATAGCCAATTTACTCTTTCAGTCATTGTCACTGCTGTCAGAAAGTTATCAAAGAACTTACGACTGTGTTGTATCTTCTGCGTTAAAAGACGGAAAGTACAAAAAAACATTCGTTACGTGCCCCGTAGTGCATATGTGAACGTGTATCATTGGAGAGAAATGTCTGGCTGTTACAAACTGCCAATATCATAAAATTTTAGGTTACATTTGCAGGAGTAATGACAAATTAAGATGTTTCATATGAATCACAATTGGCATTCGGTTCAAGATGAGAAGTGATCATGATCCACCACTAAGGAGTCACGTAATAATGAAGATTACGTAAGCAGCTGGGTGTAGATTACTTTAAAGATGGAGTGCGTACCTTTCAAAGAATAAGGCTTGAGGTGCTGCCGAAGAAAAATTGCCCGATTTAGGTCGGCCGTACGGAAATAAATCTCACGTCGCAAGATTAAGCTGCATTAAAGGCTTAACTCGTTGCCTTTGTACGTTGCTGGCGGTTTCCTGCGGATTAGCAGCGCCATTACATTTTCTGAGGGTTCTCTGCTCCAATTAATGAAGTTCGCTTATTGTTCTGTAGCTAACCTCCAAACACGACTATACACACTTTTTATAATATTATGCGTTAGACTGATTGTTTGCTTGTATAAATACAAAGGACACATCTATCCCCTTGTAGTTTGAAACGTAGTCAGTTATATTTGGATATATAACCCTAGGGCAACGTGTTAGTGGATCCGGGCAAACGTCTGCGGTCGACATCTGACTTGACCGTTAATTGCAGCTCTTCAGTTTGCTGACTGTGTTCTTCGTAGCGACGACCATCAGAATCAGTGAACACATTATTATATCTGTAGCTTGCAAATAAACGATGGCGTTATCGCACCTTTCTGTATTGCAAAAAAATAAAAACATATAGCCATAAATGCGGTAATAAAATATTTTCTGTTGCTTGTGGTAAACAACTCCCACCCAATTCAGAAATAACATTTCTTTGAACACTGTACCCTGTGGTAAAATGTTTTTAATTATTATGCAACAAGCTTTATCCAGAAACTATCACATGATACACATGGTATCCGACAGCAATGCTTACATTGACACTGGCATACTGTAATCCTTGTGGTACAGGTGAAGGTACATGTAGCAAGGTCAGACACGTTATCATGTTATAGTAGTAGAATGTTACGACTACACGACACCTAAAGCCACTTTTCAAACCGATGTTTGTGAAACGATGCAGAGAATTACGCTTTCAAATTTTTAAGTCAAGCTATGATACTCTGAAGTTAAGTATCAACTGAATATGTCTGGGTTGTAGAGATATCAAGAAATTCTTTACAGAACCAAGTATGTCTATGTTATTCGATGTAAATGACAAATAATATTCTCTTACGGAATCTGATACTATACAAAAATCAATATACTTCATAGCTCATAGTACACAACGTAATATCTTATCTCAATAATAAAATCAAACAGAAAGTATCTGGTTCAGAATCAATTTATTTCTTGGAATGTGACAAGAGTCTTGCTATGAATTCTATCATTTTCATTAATCACAAGGGTCTACTACTCCGCTTCGCATTTAGGCTTCCATATCGGTTATAAATGTATACTGAATGAATTCTCCGTCTGCAGTGAAATGTGCGCTGTTCAGATTTTTAGTCGCAAAAATACAACTGTTTGCCTGAATGGAGCTGGAACCATAAAATTTGCCTTTATCTGACTAACGGCCTACCGACTGACCTCTCCAGCCACGAGTTACGACATTTCCTCACAGTTCTACTTCTGTCAGTACCTTCCTATAACTTCCCAACTCCATAGAACATACCAGGCGGGGCTAGCAATCCTGGAAGAAAGTACGCTTCAGAGCAATATCTAAGCTTCTGTCTTGGGTATTGCTTCATGAATGAACACGCCACTGACGTCACTGTTCGTACCGGAATCTGCGGAGATACCGCCTGAGTGAGGCGGCCAATGCGAGCGGCAGGAGGCGCGCCCAACACGTTGTCAGAAGGCGGCTGCTGTGGGTGTGGTGCACCATGCTGCCTCCTGCCAGAGTCAGACTGCTACTGGTGTGGATCGGTTGGTACGCTGCACCGTGGACGGACTTAGTGCCGGAAGCAGGTAAATAAACTGCGGCTGCGGCTGTGGTTGGCACCTTCATATCGTTTCCTAGTATTGCTTAGCCTCTGCGTCCTGGTGTTACAGCTGAACTGCGAAAGAATCCACGTCAAAATCAACGAATACTTACAACAGACAGCAGTGCACTTGTTATGCTGATGCATCACACGTGATCATGCAGTCCGCAACACCACTGGTGACTCGATGATGAAGATGTCGCCTTCATACATCTATTTCTACGTACATACCCCGCAAACCACCGTATGTTGCGCGGCGGAGCGTACCCTGTACCACCACATGTAATTTTTTTTCTACAAGGGTGCTCTTTATTTCAGTAACAATAATAATTATACAAATTAACCCACCACCATAGTGGTTAGTGGGTCCTAATGTTAATACAATACTACATGTTATTAGCAGCTATTACAGTTATTACAATTATTACAGTTATTTTGTGAGCTACAGACAGTGTGACACAGTACATGTTAATAGGCAGATTACGATTGTTAATCTATACACTACTACCTACTTGTTAATATTCCTAACTGCCTGCAGCGTTACAGGTGTGTCAGCCTAGATAGAAACCTACTTCAAAGCCTTGCTCATCGAGCTAATCCCGATAAGCTGGTCCCTGACACTGGGCAGGCCAAAACTACTTGTCGCTGAAGGTTCCTAATTTAGTATCTACTTCTAATCCTACCAACTACTAACTAACCTACGTCAAATGCGGTGCTGTCTTAATCGAGAATAGGTGTACTACAGTCCCCCTAGCCCTGCACGTGGCGGATTCCAACTAAAATGTTGTCCTGTCCACGCAAAGGCGGTACAGGATTAGGGTACTAGGACACGGTCAGTGGTGGGTTCTAATCGCGAAAGTCACTCAGGTATGCAATCAGAACTTTTCGTGATACCTCATTTGCCAAGTTGTTCAAGGTTTCAAAAGTCTCTTCACGTCTTAATAAGTCGTATGTGTTGTTATTTGGAAGATGTCTTAATGTAACTACTACATCATCGAAAAGAGAACACTCGTAAATCACATGGTCGAGAGTAACATCCGAAGCGCCACAGTCACACTCTGGTGTAGACCTTTTCCCAAACCGACATAGGTTCTTCCGCCAGATTCATCAATTTCCCAAGATGCCTGCCATAATTCACCCCTTCTCCGTATCTCTCCCTTGTCCCTAGCCAGATCTCCCAGTATATTCTCTATTTTCATGTCGTTCCCTTTCTTAGCCCAGTACTATGCTGCTTGCTCTCGAATTTCAATATCTAGGGGACAGAGCCCTATTATCACTAATAGGGCACTTCCTGGCGATGTTCTGTAAGCCCCCACAGATCTTAACAGGATGTTCCTTTGTACTCTTTTCACTGTCATGGCAGGCGCCACCCTTGTGAGCCTGTGCGCCCAGACTCCCGATCCGTAACTCACTATTGAAGTTAATATACTGTTATGATACAACTTTATTCGGTGTGGTGGAAGGTGAAATCTTTTGTGTCCTATGGAGATGAGGTTACTGAGCACTTATAATGCTCTTTGGGTTACAGACTCAATGTGCCTTCCGAAGTTCCACCTTTCATCGGTGCTGATACCCAAGTAACGAGTCTCTTGCTGCCTGGGAACTGGTGAGCCCCCAATTCTCACTGTAGGGTCTATTACTAGATGTCCTTTCAGCAGCAGGTATGTTGATTTGGTTGGTGAAATTGACATTTTAGTATTAGTACACCATAGTTGCAGCTTTGCCATAGCTGTTTCTATTTTTGGTTCTATGTCCTCGCGGCTCCGGCCGCCGACCAGCAGAAGGAGGTTATCTGCGTTGGCTATCACCTCTAGCACCTCTTCGCTCTGTTGCAAACTGTCTAGAAGTGGTTCCATGCGGATATCCCAAAACAGGGGACCTAAGACGGAACCCTGGGGACATCCCTTAGTTAAGGTTTTTCCAACTTTACCGCTAGGGGATGATAGCCAGACCTCCCGACCATCACAATAGCTCCTCAGGCAACCATATAGCGGCCCTTGACACTCCTTCTCCCGCACGCGCCACTGATGTCAACCATGATGCCAATAACGTACTTGTACGGGGTAGAGCCACAGACCTCGGCCGCCAGAGCGATTGCGTCAGTTGCCGATCGCCCCGGCCTGATGCCGAACTGCATGACGCTCATCCCGCAGAGCACTCAGTGTGCAGTCAATCTGTCAGCTAGCAATTTCTGGAATAACTCCCCGAAGATGTCTAATAATCATATTCGTCTGTAAGACTTAGCTTCAGCTGGGCCCTTATTGGGTCCTTTTTTAATAATCACTACACTGGCTAATTTCCAAATTTTTGGGAATTATTCCTGTCTAAGAAATTCATTGTATAAGTCGGTAAGTGGAGCTACCAGTTGGGGCGCTAGGTGCTGCACCACCTCCGCAACAATGACGTCTGGCCCGGGGGGTTTCCCTGTCTTCAGTGCTTTAATGTGGGCAGCCACCTTCTTCCACATGTGATTTCCTTTCCAATTCCACTCGCAAATAGAGCGAGGGAAAAGTGACCGTCTATATGTCTCAGTTTGAGCCCTAATTTCTCGAATCTTCGCGGTCCTTACACGGAATGTATGTTGGCGGCAGTAGAATCGTTCGGCAGTCAGCTTCAAATTCCGTTTCCCTAAATTTTCTCAATAGTGTTTCTCCAAAACAACGTCACCTTCTCTACGGGGGTTCCCATTTGAGTTTCCGAAGCACCTCCATAACACTTACATGTTGTTCGGACCTACCGGTAACAAATCTAGCAGAACACCTCAGAATTCCTTCGATGTCTTCCTTCAGTCAGACCTGGACCGAATCCCAAATACTCGAGCAGTACTCAAGAATAAGCATCACCATCTTCTCATATGCAATCTCATTTACTGGTGAACCTCTCTTTCCTAAAATTCTCCCTATAAACCGAAGTCGACCATCCGCGTTTCCTACCACAGTTCTCACATTGTCGTTCCACCTGATATCGCTTTGCGACGTTACGTCCAGATATTTGAAAGACGTGACTGTGTTAAATAGGACACATAAGCAAACAACTTCGTTTGTTGGTATTGTCAGGGAAATGTGAACCGCAAATAATAGAAGTAACAGGAAAGAGCACTTCACTGTGAACGGATTCAGAAATAGTCTTCAACAAATGACCTATATATCTACCATTTATCCCGAAGAAATATATATAAAGACCAAAGAACCAGTATTACCAGACAAGGAGCCACCTCGGGCAATGCAACGAGAACACTTTCAATCAAGGATATTTCAAATGCAGTTACGGTACCTCAAGATGGCCCACGACGAATAAGATGCAATCAAAGGGTGTCTAAGCCAGAGAAGGGCACCGAAAATGTAAAAATGTGCGATACGAAGTTCCCAGGCAAGAATCATTGCAGCACTTGTCCTGTGATCTCAAGGAATCACAACTCTATAAAAATACGTCCGGAAAATCTCAAAATCCACCAGAAAGAGCGTAGTACCTTGTGTAATCGTAAACGAAATTACTTGTAGTGTAAGTGCCTTTACGAAAATTTCTATGGATGTTTATTTGTCAAGAGAACCTCCAAGTAACCGAAATGTTCAATTTGAAAACACATAAAAATCTGATAGTGCACTGACACAACCTTCTTCGGGTACTACGATAAACATGAAGGAGCCACGGTCAGAACTTAATATGGCGGTATTTAAGAAATATCTGGTATGAGTATGGGATGGACATCTCCCTGCTGCAGAAAGCTGTAATGACGGATTTTAAGAGCCCTGATATATTGACTATATAAATATTTTAAAGTGTAGGGAGTTTAATATTTTTTCCATAATGTGGGGTTACAGTCATAATATATTTCTTTAAAGTCAGTACCGCCATTAAACTGTTTTTTATTTGCAGTATTACATCTACACGATCATGATTTCGGCTTTAAGGTGCCATTGTCAAGCGTTTTAATGTTATACAGTGCTTACGATGGCATACTGTCGTATTTAATATACACTATTAGACACATTGTGTAAGGGTCAATATTTATGGTAAAAGACTACTGCTATGTTTTATCACTGAGTATACTGCAAATAAAAACTGTCTAATGGCGGTACTGACTTCAAAGAAGTGTAGGGAGTGCCTTTTTAATAAGGGAAGGCATTCCACTTAATCGAAGTAGAAAGATTAGAATTAGGAACAGGTCTAAACAAGTTTGACGTGACCCTTATTGACTGACGTTTTCGACCCTTCAGACTTGACAGACATACACCAGAGAGCGGAAGCAGTTTCAAAGGAAATTTTATATTTTTGTTATGAGAAATCATAAAGCAACTAGTAGTCGGTAATGACTTCAACTGTATTTATAATCAGAAAGACCAGGAGCATAATTTTAATTTTTTCTATAGAACTAAAACACTTTGTTAAAAACGTGGACTTCAGTGATGAACATGATATCAAACACGTTGCATTCGCTTTCGTCCACTGCACATACGCAGTTTCCGGTGGCTGCGGGAGAACTGACGGACACGGTGCAGGATGAACGTTAGTAAAACCGACGAACTGTAGGGACGGATTCCTGACTGGAAGGAAAAAGATCCTATGCACATGTGTCCCAAAACGGATCGTTGCCGCGTTAGACGACATAGGTGGACGAAATTTTGTATGGTCACAAGTCTTGTGTTTCTTGTGTGTTGTGATTGACACAGCGTACTATAATCAGGAGGATGGTCTAGTATTCATGATGGGAACTAGCTGAGGTGGCGTTTGTGTACTACCAAGCAGATGGAAACGGTCGAGAGGCAGCACGGCTATACCAAAAAAAAAAAAAAAAAAAAAAAAAAAGTACCTTCAACGACACCAACTACATGATATAACATTTCAAACCCATTTTGGTTGTTTGTGTGATCATAGGTTCTCTCTAACAGACGAATGTGCAGGGAGGCGGCGGACTCAGCGTACACCAGGCATGGAGGACCGGAATCTACAGGATACTGAGACACACCCTAGTACAAGCTCCAGGAAAGTGGTCCGCCAACGTAGTGGCATTGCGCATCCTGTATGACGATCACTCCTATCCCTATCACCTGCAACGAGTGCATGGGTTATCAGCAGCTGAATTCTCTCCGCAGGAGTGATTTTATAGACGGATTTTGCACCTAACCATCATAATTATAGGATTTCTGTCATCAGTCCTCTTTACCGACATAGCAATCCTTACCAGAATGGGCATCATCAGTGTGCTACAGATAATCCTCGGGGAATGGTTGAGGCGTGTGATCAGCATTGTTTTAGCATCAACATGTGGCTGTAGATTCTTGGTAACCAAATACACGTGTATTGCACCACATGGAGGCCACTTTGAACATCTGTTGTGAATTGGATGCGATGCAGTTCTGTACTGTGTTTCGGGACGATTTACCGAGCGAGTGGTGAAGTGGTTAGCAAACTGGACTTGTGTTTGGGAGGACGACGGTTCAAACCCGCGTCCGGCCATCCAAATTCAGGTTTTCCGTGATTTCCCTAAATCGTTCCACACGAATGACGTGATTGTTCCAGCGAAAGGTCACGGCCGATTTACATCCATACCCCTGACAAAATCCGAGTTTGTGCTCCGTCTCTTATGACCTCGCTGTCGATGGGATGTTAAACCAAATCTTTCTTCCTTTCCGGGACGATTTGTTATCGTTGCACGCACACCGTCCATTTGCGAACACATGTTTCCAGTCAGCAATACGTCCCTGCAGTTTGTCGGTTTCATTAATGTTCACCCTTATCAAACATCTACACATTTTCCGCATATTTTTCAAACATTCCATAGAGGAGGCTTGCATAAATCCCACTGCTGTTTCAGCCGCTCCAGCTAAAAGCGATGTACTTTCAGTCGTATCTGTGTCTATTGCTCTATGACCTTCCATGCCATACTGATATGGATAGCACTGGCGCAGTCCAGTACTGACTTCTTTTGTCGGCCTTAGCTCTAATTCAAATTCAACAACTTATTCGTCTAAATCGTCATATGCTGCATTGTGGCCGAATCTAATTTCATTAGCAGCTTCTTGCCTACCAATTGTCCTTATACTGTTGCTCCTATTAGCATTAAAATTATTCCCCCCATTCCATCATTTCAATATCGTCCACTGGTCCTGGATGTAACGTGCCTCATTTAACCACGACATTGTGCTGAATAAATTACATTTACTAGTATCTGAAATTATATAGGTAAAAGAATAAAAATCTGTCACTTCATGGCGCCATAAAATGAAAAATTTTATACGCGCCAACTTTTTGCTAGTGTGGGTGCTAATTGTCTCAGCGACACAGCGCTAGCGCCTTCGAGACCTTTGGATCCTTTGGGGACCCGGTGACCTTTGGCACTCGAAACGAAATGGCACTAGCGCCATGTTTCATGTTTCATGAATCCTTCTTATAAGGAGGTCGTTTAGAAGGATTTTTAAAAGTAGCACTGGCAATAAGCCTCCTTGCAGTTGCTAGGCATGCCACTATGACAGATTGGTGGACAACAATAGCGAAGTCAAAGCTGAAGAAGACCACTAAGCAATACAACGTCCAAAGGGCCAGAGAGGTTACTATACCGATGTATGTGATCGAGTCTCAATTCGTATGAAAGCTCCAATACAGTTTAAATCCAAATTACTAAATATCAAGGGGAAACCACCAGAAAGTCTCATATATAAATATGACGCTAAAACTGCATTATAGGACGAAACGAAGTCCTTATTTCACTTACTAACTCACTGTAGCCGGAGAAGAAGGATCCTATTGAAAAATTCGAAGTAAAAGTAGCATGTTATTCAGATAGCTGGAGATACTAATGAGCTTTAGCACCATTATGAAGAGTTCTTCTTCAGTTACCCTGTGGAATATCTCTTGTGGAATTCCTCCACATTATGACGCAGCAGTTTTCGGAAATGTCGAGGGAAATTCCTTTTGGAGCTCAGAGAAGAGGAATCCATGAGGTGATGTGCAACTCACCACTAAAAATGAATATGAGGTGACATCAGTAGGTAAGAACTGATGCTGCAAAGAAGGTAACTTGGGACGCGCAAAACGATATCCATCTAACTAAAAGAAAGCAAAATATTGTACTTCACTCAATGAAACAACGGGAAAATGATTTAAATAATTTCCGTTCTACTCCGATGCTCGGTTTTGATTACAAAATTATTTCTAGAATTGTAAACAGGAGAATTTCGTCCTTTGACAGTAAAATCATAAGTCAACATCAAAACTGCACTGCAAGCAGAACCGTATTTCAAAACTTATCATAACATCAATAGCCTGTGTTACTAATATAAAATGTAAGATCTTCTCAGTTTTTCATAAGGCTTATGATTTGATGGGTCATACATATGTATCTCTTACAGACGATGAAAAACCGTTTCCTCGAACGTTGCATTCACGTCATCAAAGACATTGCAACAGAGATAAATGCTAGAATAGCGGTCAATGGCCATAGAACGAAGCATTTAAACGTAATATGGGGTGTTCCTCAAGAAGAACTGTTTCCATGTTTTTGTTCCCCATTTTACTAAACCCATTTATTTGAAAAGCCCATGACAATATGACAGGTATAGCACCAACAGGCCATAAAAAGAACTTCAGAATCTATGTTGATGATACAGGAGTCACCATCAGAAAGAGTCTTGTTAGCAACAATGACTCCAACCTACTACCACACTTCTGAAGCCAACACAAGGCCGGCCGCGGTGGTCTAGCGGTTCGGGCGCTCAGTCCGGAACCGAGCGACTGCTACGGTCGCAGGTTCGAATCCTGCCTCGGGCATGGATGTGTGTGATGTCCTTAGGTTAGTTAGGTTTAAGTAGTTCTAAGTTCTAGGGGACTGATGACCACAGATGTTAAGTCCCATAGTGCTCAGAGCCATTTGAACCATTTTGAACCAACAGAAGTGCCAACAAAAGCAGAATAATTGAAGTCAATCAGATAACATAAAATACTGTGGACAAACCTAACAGCACGCACTATGAAAACAGTGTAATTTGGAAAGAAACATCACAGAAATTTCAAGGGGACAAAGTAGAGAAATCAGAATACGAGAACAGGGTTCAGCGCATAAAATACATACATTCATAGATACTCTCTAATTCTGTTATTAGGCACAAATCTCTCGTACAACAAAAATTGTAGCTAGAAGACTAATGTGAAAATTACGACTCTTTTTTTTTTGTGGAAAGGAGAAGTATTTCGAGTAAACGTCGAAGCAGCCCCTCTAGATCCCCAGAAACGGAATAATAGGACTCATACATACAGCAAACAAGACTACTGCGCTCTTTTTTGAAAGGACTATGAATATGACAAGAGATACGCCAGACAGCATTAGAAGAAAACCTTTCTAAATGATAAAACCCCACACATTTACTGTCTCGCGAAGTATAAATGTTCGCTTCCAACAAGTGATGACGTTTCATATTGAAGTGCGTTATGTAGGAAAAGAGCGACAGTTAACATCGCTATGTCACATATAGTTAGCCTCAGTGACCTATCGTATGATATACTCGTAGTAACGGGGTAGTATAAATAGTTCAGTAACACAGTTAGGAACTACAAAAGCCAGACTCAAACGAGTGTTTGCCAACGCTTCAATCTAGTTGACACAGTGATATACAAATATAAATCTGGAGGGGACTTTAAATAAATGGCCATTTATCAAAGAGTAATAATATTCATTACAACTTCAGCTGCGAAAATATCATCATCCGTCCTGTGCAAATCACACACACATGATAGCTTCCTGAAAAAAAGAAAAAATCCGAACACTGCTTACTGGGAAAATTTGTGAATTACGTAACTAGCAACCTTGTCCCTGACAGCAAAATAGATTTCTAGATTATATACGCAATACGGACATCACAACATCTGCAAATTCGTTACCCATAGACAAAAATATGGTAACTTACTAAAAACATTATTTGAAAAAAAATGTGTATGATAGGAAACATAAATAAGTAATGCATGAAAATCAAATCATGCCCTAGATATCTCATGGGCACCTTCCTCATTTTATTATTTTCCAAACAACTTAACATTTCATGTAACCTAATCTCCAACCTTGAAAACTGGTAATACATGCCTTTCCTCCTGCGATCAGAAGTGTAGTTAAACCCTGTTCATTCCTGTAGCTACTGCGAGAAAAAATTCAAACTGTTTAGGAAAAACAGGTCCCAGATTTAAAAGAAAGTGGATACTTTGGGCAGATTGCGAGAGATATACATTTACAGGAAGGAGAAAGAACCAAAGTCTTTATAATTTCAGTCTACGAAAATTACCCACAAACAGGGTATACAGCTATGTGTTAACCTCAATACAAAGGACAGTCAAATTAAAAAAAAATGGTTCAAGTGGCTCTAAGCACTATTGGACTTAACATCTGAGGTCTTCTGTCACCTAGACTTAGAACTACTTAAACCTAACTAACTTGCCCTGCCGGAGTCAGGATTCAAACCTATCACCGTAGCAGCAGCGCGGTTCCAGACAGAAGCGCCTAGAACCACTCGGCCACAGCGGCCGGCTTCAAATTAAAATTGAACACCCCCTACAACTGAACCATTTAATGTTTCCACTCGAAAGTATTCACCACAGGCGTTAAAACACGTATCCCCATGGGAAATGAGGCTATCAGTTCTTGTTACGTGCAACCCACACGCCGGCCGGAGTGGCCGTGCGGTTCTAGACGCTACAGTCTGGAGCCGAGGGACCGCTGCGGTCGCAGGTTCGAATCCTGCCTCGGGCATGGATGTGTGTGATGTCCTTAGGTTAGTTAGGTTTAATTAGTTCTAAGTACTAGGCGACTGATGACCTCAGAAGTTAAGTCGCATAGTGCTCAGAGCCATTTGAACCATTTTTTTGCAACCCAGTCAGTCGGTGACAGCTCCACAACCGCACCCACTCTGGCACTTCCTCGCCTATGCATGCCTTACTTCAGGTCGCCTAAGATCACACGGTAATAGATTCAGGCTACGCCAAACTCTCTATCGCTGAAGCGTAGTCTTCGTCCGATTGGCAGTGTGCTTGGTAGTGCGGGGGGGGGGGGGGGGAGGGGGAGGGAAGGGGGGGTGGTTTGTTGGAGTGGGAGGTGGGGCCGTAATCCGACAGTATTCCTTTACTTTTGACTTTATGCAATAAAATGAAACTCCTGCAGTCGTGGTTTGCTTTATTATTATTATATTGTAACCAGTTTCGGCGACTCAAAAGACCATCTTCAGGCCTTAACTGATGCTCAAGAGGTGAACAACTCCAGCCGTACACAAGACGCCATCAGTGGCCAACATCTAAGAACAGGCTTCCGTAGAATACTGTAACAGAGGTGTTGTGTTTGCTAACAGCAACTGGTTGGTAAGTAGGCTTCCACGGCTAATTGACTTATATTTTAAAGCATCTGCTATTTCAGAACTTGCGTGACACTCTCCCATGAGTCATACAAACGATTTATTTCACACTTGTTCGGATACGTCAGTTCCCACAGTTAACAGTTCTGGTATATGACCAGCAGTATTCTAAAACAGGATACTCAACTGTAAGCGGTGTCTTTTTCAGCTAGCTCTTATTTTCCCAATATCCTGCCAATAAACCGAAGCCTTCTACCCGCCTTACCTACAACAGAGCCTGTGCCTTGTTTACTTCACACAGTTATCTGTATGACTCTCCTGATTATAATCGTGATTCACTGTCATCGTAGTCATAAGATAATACTTTTCTGCATATTGAATTTTTGGATTAACGCACATTTCTAATATGACAACCAATACACCACTATGTAATATTAACAAGGTGTGACAGGATACTACTGCAGCATTAATCAGATAGTACTTCAATACAGATAACTGCATCATACGCAAAATGTTTGACGTTGCTATTAGTACTGTATGCTAATGTCATTAATATACATTGTGATTAACAATATGGCAACGCACATCCCCGGGCCACGCATGATGTTATTTTTCCATCTGTCGATGAAAATGGTAAGCTTCCCTACTAAAAAATCCCCAGTCTGTTCAGATATTTTCTTTGATGCTGCCTACAGTCGCACGTTTGTCAATAACAGTTGATGTGATACACTTTCCGCAAGCAAGAAGTGCCTCATCTGTCAGGTAGCTTTGTTTCATACCGTTCAGTATGTCATGTAACCTAACTCCATTTTGGAACACACAAGACGTGTCCACTAATAGACTTAACCCATGGTTTACAGGATGTTAAAGGAGAAAAGCGAACGTTTGGTTTCAGATGATAGATGTGTTTGGAATCAATATTCGTTATCATGGAGGAGGTCATTCTGATCTAAAATAGACGGCTACGAGGCTAGTCCACATACTCAGTTATGATCCTACCTTATCACAATCTCAATAGGAATAAAACCCGGCTATGATAGCGTTCAAACAATTGGGATATTAGAGATTTAGTTATTGTTCATTGAGAGCAATAAGAGACAAGTAGTAGCTACGACAATGACATGCAATAATGTCTTAGTTGAATATCGCATGCATATTTTAGTTTTTTCATATGTTCAAGTCTAGTTTCTGAGCGTCCTCATAACAGAATTACAAGATTATTGTGGTTAATATTCCTTACGAATTAACCCTAGCAGTACCAACCCACTTTCCATAACGCCTAATACCAAGAGTGGGTACTTTGTGCCAGCCAACAAAATCTTTAAATTTGTTTAGCTGAACATACCTCTCAAGAAAATGATGATGTATAAATAAGTTACAGGACCTGAGAATATCTTTTAGCATAATCTTAGCAACGTCAAGGCGTTTTTCTCAATGTTTACATCGAGAGGAGGGGTGCTGTGTGGACACTACAAAAAATTAAAAAAATAAAATTTCCTTAATTGTCGGGACTGATGACCGTAGATGTTATGTCCCATAGTGCTCAGAGCCATTTGAACCATTTGAACCTTAATTGTCGTTCATTTTCACTCGCAACAAACTTTTCAAAGTTTCACAGTTGTTTATGAATTTTCCTCAACCAGAAAATGTGTATACCATACTAGTTACGAAAAGTCACATTCACAACTGTGACTGATATTTTTAGCTTAAGTTTTATTGAAAGTATAAAAGAGTTATTAAATTTTATATGAGAAATCATTATAAAAATTAGATTCTTTTTCAAAATTCTAAAGTATAAAGTACCAGATTTGATTACCATATTTTCAAACGGCGAGCACGAAGTACCACACCCCCTCCCCCACCCACCCTTCCAAACCCCCGCGTGGTATTGAGTAGCTTAATCTTGTCGCATTTGTTGTTCATTTGTTTACCGACGTTTAGAAATTATTGCCCCTTTTTGGACTATAATTTTTACCAAACAAAATGTGGTGAGGTTGCCATTCGTTAAACGTAAACGATTAATTCATGCGTAGTTAGAGCAGTCTTCTAGTGTCACCAGAGGGAGGCTATTGCTTACAGGTTAGTAAATAAAAAAAAAAGAGATCTTTGATCCCGCTAATGGATCTCCGGGTCTCACAGTAATCCTAAACGGTGCGGTTTCTCTCGGAGCGCAGAATCCGCTAATGCTGTTAACGGAGCCTCTTACGAAGGGAGACACGCCGTTTGTCCTTTCCTTTATCTAACTCCCGCAGGATCAATGGTCGTTCTAGGAACTTCATCAGCAACATCACCTCTCAAAGATACACAGTAGAATTCAGAGATGTTCACTACTAAACTGGCTCCGTTATGTGGCAGCCACGATACATTAGTCCCGAGAAAGTCGAGTTCCAACAAGCAGCCTCCAGCCACACATAGATTAATATCTCCCGCTTAGTACCATCGTCCTTCTCGGTTTTCTAAAGTTAATAAAACTCCATCACAGTACCATCATTTGTACAGACTCGGATATCGTTCACATAAATGTTCAACATATTTCAGTAGAATAACCAGTCTCAGGACTGAAGACCACACCATCAACAATAATCTTCATTTTGCAACACCACACACGAACATTATCAAAATCGCGATGAGTGTAGTGTTACAGCTGTTTGAATGGCATGGCCTTAAATAAGACTCACAGGTAGTGTCAAATTCTTAAATATCTTTCGATAGAACAAATGCTGTTTCTAATTTGTCTGGCACTTCCGGTAAGTCACTTATTTTATGGAATCTTTTTACAAAGAAGACCTGCAGGACATTATTTGTAGTTCAAAGTGTTTGATCTATATACCACTTACGGTAGCTTAGGGTGTATTTTAGCCGTTGGGATATGCAGTATGCATCACCTTTATTACTACGGAATAGGGATTGAGGCTGAACGGACACGCGACGTCCTCTTAGAACTAACATGAATGCAATTACACATAGTATGAGCACATTACTTTTAACGCATCTTCTAAAAGAAATGTTTCATCTAGAAAGTATAACTTACTGTTGACAGAGCTGAGATCAATGACTTCAATGAGTCCAAACAGCATTTCATTTGCACGGTACATTACATCAAAAAACCTTGTCTGTATTAAGGAATCACATCGAAACACATGCAAAAAAACAACAACATAAAAGTGGTTAATTTTTTTAAAGCTACAGTAATGACGAAATTCTGTACTCATTGTGCTGCTGCGGTTCAATATTGGAGGCCTTCAGATTGAAACTAATCTATCCATTACACGAAGTGGAAGTGGTAATTATTGAAAATTATCTTTCTGCTATTAGTTCTATTATAGTAATTTATTCAAAATATACAGGATCCGAAATTCCGAGATCGAGCTCACATTACAAAAATAAAACTTATCTGCACGTCAGTTCTTTCATGATCAAACTCCACTTTGAAGTTCGTATTGTAGTACAGATGAAAATTCTCTTGCAGCCAAATTCGTGAATCTTCAAGTATTTGCACTGCTCGTAATAAACTGGCTTCCTCCATTAAATTAAGATGGTGCCATCCGGAGCCACCAAGCCACCTTATAATCCAAAATATTATTCATCACATCTTTCCAGCAAAGCACTGTTCTCCAAAGCGACAAATTGCACGACAACACTGCCGGCAATGCTCCAACAACCACTGCCTGTTCGTCTCCATGTTTTATGGAGTATCTGTCTCTCAGTACAGTTCTCCCTATCTCAAATGTCACCAAAATTTCCGTCAAGAAATGTTGTCTGGTGCACGTCACTTTCTACTTCCGGTGTACTTGCCACAACATGCATACCTACAATGTTCCAACACGCAGCGCATAAAAACCGGATTTTCCGGTTCTATTTTCCGGTTCTCTTGGTAACAAAAAAAAAGATAAGAATCAAGCGTTTTCGATAGCCCTTTGGCTAGCGACCTGTAATATACCCAACAGAGGGATTGTCTTGGTTACAGTATCCTATAGTACAGGACCAAATTTGACTATTAAATACTTCCTCTTGCTTACTCAAATGGAGAAAATCGGTTGTACTTTTTGCATTTAATGCGATATAGTGTGGGCGTGAGTGAACTTAAGGAGGCACCATTAGTTCATGGGCGGTGCGTCTAAGAACACCACCGAAAGTGTTTTTCTAACATATTTTCGGCGACCATAACCCAGCCGGCTATTCCAAAACGGTTATGCATATCAAACGACCGAAATTTTTACGGTATTTTCCTATAATCCCGTTCTCGAACCACTCAAAAAATTTTCTTTATATCTCCATCCGTTTCCAGAGTAGAGAGGTTAAATTGTACCCCACTTATGCCCGTAAAATCCAGTATGATGCTAAATCTAAATAATAAGTAACAGTCCAAGATTCTAAAATTTTAACGTTATATTTTCTAAGCATTTTTCAAGAAGAACCATATTTCCGTTTTAAAAAATCTGTATACTTTATCGAGTAACAACACAAAAACTTGGATTTTGGATACCACAACCAAAAAGCGTATTCTGAAACAGCTATGCGCGACAGACGGCTGTAATTTTTATATGTATTGTTAACATCCCGATTTCATACAACTGTGAAAATTTTCTTCATATCTTTACCCATTTCTGATATACAGATGTTTAAAGGTGCTCTTGTTGCACACGCACAAAACGCAGGGAAAAATATGGTATGACGCGAAAACATATTTTATTAAGTGACGTAGCACGAACAAACATGTTGTAAAGTGTCTACGATATTATCTTGCAATCACATGTTGTAGTACTGATGGATATGCAAAATTTTTTGACATCTAAAATACGGTCGGAGGTGTAATATTAGTTTTTCTTTATTTTAGTTTCACATGAATGAACTGTCTAAATTTAACTGACGAGTTGAGTTCTTTTCATATGTGTTACAGGTCCTGATGCAGCAGGAAAAAGAAGGAAACCAGAAGACAAATGATCCTATGGGAACCCGAAAAATGTGAGTATATTAGGGCTTATTTAAAAGCTTCTGAATCCAAACAGAGGTCCCTGCTGTCTCATTGTATCTTCCTCACCATCTTTAAAAAATTTCTCAAAAATTTTGGCATGCTAACATATTCTCGCTCTTTCAGGCTGATGTAAAAGAAGAAGGTGAAGGTGAAATAGAGATGTAAAAGTAATAAATACTGCAAGATGGTAGGTAGTGGTTGTGTTATACAAATAGCGAAGGAGACAATGGTATTGTGAGAGAAAGAGAACGACACGGTGGCAATGGAAGACAGCTGACAGGTACAGAATCCTGCTAGGAAAAGAGTGGAGGACACTGAGTACCCCGGGGGTGGGGGGGGGGGGGTCGGTGGGGAGAGGAGGCAGCAATAGGGATGAGACATTAGCAGTAAAAGAGAGCAGGAGGGAGAAGGTGACAATGAGAGAAGACCGTATTGGTGGGAGACACCAGGAGGAGATCGTGGCTATGACTCAGGAGATAACTACAGAGAGACACAAAGAGAAAATGACAATGAGCTGGGCTTAGTGAGTGAATGAGAAAGGGCAACTAGAAGTGGATTGGTATGAGCGACTTACAGCGATGGACATGTGGGACAGATAGGGGAGCTGGTTAGAGTTTGACGTGAATTGCATGCTAAAAAAGGGCGAATATATACACAATTTAACACTTTCAGGAAAATATTTGAAGGTGCTCTGGAAGGTAGACTGAGGCAGCTGGTACCTCAGTTTTCAGTTGGAGCTTTTTAAATAAGCGGGTGAATATTCCCATTCCTTGGGCTCCAGTTGGAGCAATTTTCCACTATTATTTGAATGATTAATAAAATAAAAAAGTGATTCATTTGAAAGAAATTAAAATTTATAAATTTGTGTATAAAATAAAGAATGGAAATAGCTCCCACTTCAGTAACACACAGCATTCGTTTTTATTTTCATAAAACACTGGTAACCACAACAATATGACCACCTTCCTAATAGCCAGTTTGTCAACTTTTTGCATTGATAATACTGGCGACGCGTCGTAACGTGGAAGCAGTGAAGTCTTGGTACAATGGTGGAGGGAGTTGGTAACACATGTGAGCACACCAGTCACCTAAGTCCCGTAAGTTCCAGGGAGGCAGCGATGAACTCTGACGCCCCATTCCATCACAATCCAGCTGTGTACAATTGGGTTCAGATGGGGTTAGTGGGGAGGCCAGCACAGAATTTGGGACTCGCCACTGTGTTCCTCTAACCACTGCACCACACTCCTAGACTTGTGACATGGCACGTTATCCCTCTGAAAAGTGCCACTGCCGCCGTAAAGGCTGTACGTGGTCTGCAATCAGTGTACGATAATCCTTGGCCGGCATGGTGCCTTGCACTCTTTCCACTGGACCCATGGACGCTCATGTGAATGTTTCCCAGAGCATAATGGATCCGTCGCCAGATTTTCTCCATTTCCAAGTACATGTGTCAAGGAGCTGTTATCCTGGAAGACGAAGGATCATCACGATCCCATCGGCATGACGAAGAAAGAATCGGGGTTCATGAGACCATGCAACGCTTTGTCACAGCGGTAACGAGCAGTGGCCATTTCAGTCGGAGTAGCCGATGTCGTGGTGTTAACATGCGGAGGTCCATCGTTAGGTGTGTTTGGTGTTCTGCGTGTCCACAATTTTACTCTAGCAACCATTAAAGTCTGATGTCAATTCGGCCACAGTTTACCAAATGTCCTGTTTTAGCAGATTGCCCAGCCTACGAAGTCCCACACCTCTAATGAGGGTGCCATCTATCACCATGACGCCTGGGTGTGGTTGCACCTTGATTTCGCCACAACACTCCTCGAAAACCCGTCAAGTCATGCAGTTGTCTAAACGCTCGTTACGTGCCACCGGGCCATCACAATCAGCCCTCGGTCAGACTCAGATAGATCACGCCCCTACCCCATTCCACACATGGACAGGTCGCTGACTGATACTACATGAACCGTGCGTGTGTCTGACTAGCAGTCATTCGTGACCATGTGGCCCAGCTATCGCATGAACGAGTATATATCGATAGTAGGTACGTGCTCACAATGTTCGGGCTGATCGGTGTACAATGGAATGCGTAACACCAAATTGTTTAGTCTAAGAAAGAAAAAAGTGAAATTAAAATTTTAAGTTGATTCCTCGAATTTACAGTGCCATTAAAAACAATCCTCTAAGTCAAAATGGATTTTTTCCAGAAAAATTAAGGTCAAGTGCTTCAGACAGTGCGAATGTGGTATGAAGATGTTGCTGAGGATCTGTGGAACTGTGTATTTCGCTTCTAAAGAAAATAAGATGAAAAAAGTAAGAATATCTAGGTCTGACATTATACAAGTGATTGAACGACATTAATTAAGTAAAACCGGCCGGTGTGGCCGAGCGGTTCTAGGCTCTTCAGTCTGGAACCGCGCGAACGCTACGGTCGCAGGTTCGAATCCTGCCTCGGGCACGGATGTGTGTGATGTCCTTAGGTTAGTTAGGTTCAAGTAGTCCTATATTCTAGGGGACTGATGACCTCAGAGGTTAAGTCTCATAATGCTCAGAGCCATTTCAACCATTTTAAGTAAATTTTATATCAATAACTACAATTCTGAACTGCATGTGATAGCTGGGCAGCGTTGTTTCTTATTACTCTGTCTTCTGGCCTGTTTGATGCAGCCCACCATGAATTTTTCTCCTGTGGCAATATCTTCATCTGAGAGTAGCAGTTTCAGCCTAAGTCCTCAATTACTTACTGGATATATTCAAATCACAGTCTTCCTCGACAGTTTTTACTCTGTACAGCTCCCTCTAGTACCATGTAACGCATTCCCTGATGTCTTAATAGAAGTCCTGTCATCCTGTCGCTTCTCCTTGTCAGTGTTTTCCACATGTTCCTTTCCTCTCCGATTCTGCGTAGAACCTCCACAGTCCTTGCCTTGTCAGTTAACTAAATCTTGAACATTCATCTGTAGAACCACACCTCAAATGCTTCGATTCTTTTTTCTTCCGGTTTTCCCTTGGTCCATTTTTCACTGCCATAAAATTCTGTGCTCCAGACCTATGTTTTCAGAAATTTATTCTCAAATTCAGGTGTATATTTGACACCAGTGGACGTCTCTTGGCCAGGAACGCTCTTTTTGTCGGTGCTCTTCTGGTTTTGGCGTCCCGCTCTCTCTCTCTGTCGCTGTTTATTTTGTTGCCTAGTAGCGGACTATCATTTCCTCTATTTTCAATTACTTTCGTCTTTCTTCATTTTACTCTTCAATTTATTCTCAATCCACATTCTGTAATCATTAGACCGTTCATTCCACTCAGCAGATCGTGTAATTCTTCTTCACTTTCACTCAGGATAGAAAAATATCTTACCTTTGTTTTCATCATTGCTTCTTAGGTCTATAGACTGAACAGTTGTGGCGAAAGATTACATCCTTGTCTTAGCTCGAGCACTTTGTTCTTGGTCGTCCACTCTTATTATTTCCTCTCGGCTCTTGTGCGTACTGTTTGTTAGCTGTCTCTCAGTACAGCTTACCCGTATTTTCCTCACCATTTCGGACATCTTAAACCGTTTGACCTTGTCGAACGCTTTTTGCAGCTCGACAAATCCAGTGGCGTCTCTTGAATCTTCTATAGTCGTTCCTTCCATTATCAACCGCAACGCCATATATGTCTCTCTGGTTCCTTTAGCTTTCCTAAAGCCAAACTAATCGTCGTCTACCACATACTCAATTTTCTGTTCCATTTATCTGTATGTTATTCTCGTCAGCGACTTGAATGCATGAGCTGTGAAGTTGATCGTGCGATGATTTTCGCGCTTGTCAGCTCTTGCAGTCTTCGGAATTGTGTGACTCATATTTTTGCCAAAGTCAGATGGTATGTCGCCAAACGCATATATTCTATACACCAGCGTTAATAGTAGTCTTGTTGCCACTTTCTCCATTGATTCTTGAAATTTTGATGGAGTATTGTCTATGCCTTCTGCCTTATTTGATCTTAAGTCTTCCTTTGCTGACTGTAATACTGGATCACCTATCTCTTCTACAACAATTCCTGTTTCTTCTGCTATCACCTGATACAGATCTTCTCCGTCATACAGGCCTTCAGTGTATTCTTGTCACATACCTCCTGTCTCCATTCCGTTCAACAGTAAAATTTCCGTTGCACCCTTAATGTTATAACCCTTGCTTTTAGTTTCACTGAAGGTAGTTTTGATTTTCCTATATGCTGAGTCAGTGATTCCGACAATTATTTCTTTTTCTTCGCATTTTTCATGCAGCCATTTCGTTTAGCTTCCCTGCACTTCCTGTTTATTTATTCTTTCAGAGACCTGTGTTTCCGCATTCCTGAATTTTCCTGGACTTTTTTTGTAATTCTTTCTTTCATCGATCAAATAGAATATATCTTCTGTTACTCATGGTCCTTTAAATGTTACCTTCTTTGTACCTACCCATTCCTTTCGAACTTCTTTCATTGCGCCTTTAGAGATGTCCTTCCATCTTCAACTGTAGTGCCCATTAAATTATTCCTCATTCCAGTGTCTATAGGCTTAGAGGACTTCAAGTGTATCTCGTCAGCCTCCCCTCGATTACTACTAGATTCTGAGCTGAAGCTATATCTGATCCTGGGTACGTCATGAGATCCAATATCCGATTTCTCAATCTCTGTCTGACCATTCTGTAATCTAACTGAAATCTTGTCGTATGTCCCGGCCTATTCCATGTTTTATTTTTCAATCACAGGTCACATGTCCTGTGGAAAAAACATTATGTGTCTTTAATGCAATGTTTTCCATTGTCTCCTACATCTGAACATTCCTGATTGTTCCCCCTTTAGGGGCAGTTTCCCATCCCAATGGCAAGAGCCTGCCATGAAATTCTGTCCACGCTTCCGCCCTCTTTGAAAAGGCCTTAGGTAGAATCACCGTGACTTCTTATGTCGGAAGTCTTCCACCGTCAATGCTAATTATTATTCAGAATTTAAGGAGCGGTCGAGTTTGAACCCGGACGGGGATTGTTTTCATTACACATCAAAGGCGCTACCCCTAGTCCGTAGAAGGGTGTCGTTCTTTATAAGGTCTTAGGTACCTACTGACATAAAATGATACTGATATCTTAAATAAATATAAATTTATCAACAATGTGGCGATATGATTCATTATGTGTCTGAATTGTTATCATATAACTATACAGTTCATTAGAACTCATCAGCGGACAAACTACATTACATGACTAGAAATAACTTTCAGGCTGATGACTTATGATATAAGGTAGTCGTTATACCTGACACGCCACTAACGGATGAAGTATTCTGTTTCCATTATTTGTGGAATATTGTACGAACCTATATATATTTCTGTTAATACGATTTTTAGGATAATGTAGTTTACCTGTGAAATGCCCATATTCATTTGGATGACTGTTTGTTATACACGACATAAAGAAGTCTGGCACGCAACGTGCCTATGATATATGGTGTCGAGCGTCTTAAAGTTTTTGGATGAATATGTATCTGTGACAACATATTACCAGCTGTTGCCAGTTATCATGTTGTACATTGAGCAAATTTCGGAGTACGAATCTAAAAGGTGTCACTGTAGTGTGTATCGTTTCGTAAAATGATGGAATGTGGCTACTTTTTACTTATTATCAGGTGTGATCTGAATATGACATGAAATGTAGATGTAACGAATGTAAATAAGAAGTTTGTACAGTATATTTTAATATGAGGTGTGTAAAGTATTATTTTTACACGGTGATGTATCCAGACAATGTAGTGGTTTTCCATGTTCGTTTTAAGGTGCTTGACAACGAAGCTTACTCGAAATTAGCTAATCGCACGATTAAATAAATATTGCATTATAGCCTATGCGGACCATGTTTACGTTCATTAAATACCTGGAGGCTGTGGATTCCCATAAATGGAAAACTTTAAGAATTCCTTAACTTCATCTAATGCGTGATCCCGAAGTTTGATGTTAATTTCATCGCCAGTCTCATTTCTGCTACTGATTATCACTTTCATCTTTCTTCGGTTCTCGCTCAGTTCATATTCTCCACTGAGTAGGCCATTCATTTTGTTATGTTTGTCCTGCAATTATTCCTCGGTTCCCGTGAGGACAGATATCTCATTGGCGAATCTTCCCGTTAATATCTCTCATGCTGAATTTGAGCTCCCCTCCTGGTCCTTCAATTTCTCTAACTTATTCTCCGATATACAGGCTGAACAACAGTAGCGAAAGATTGCATCCATGTCTTACACCATTGTTAATCTAATCACTTCACCCTTGGTCTCCCATTCTTATTGTTCCTTATTCCTTCTCATATTTATTGAATATTACACTTCTTCCCTTGTATCTTACAACTATTCGCCTGATAATTTCGATCAACTAGCACCATTTTACCTGTCGACGCTGATTCTAGTTCGAAATATCTTATAATGTAATCGTCTTGATTTTTTCTTAACTCTTGCCTCTGGTATCAAGCGGAATGTGAGAAGTGCCTCTCTTGTGCCTTTATCTTTTATAAAAGTTATAAAACAGTATTCAACAGATCTTAAGATATCTATTCAATTCTTCCGTAAATTAAACTTGAAATCAACCTCTTGAATTAATAGGGTCAGTAAAGTACTAGATTCTAATCGCTGCATCTTCCACGTAAAGCTCGATATTCGAATCTGTACTTGCATGCTACGTTTCAGTTGTAAGTGGGTAAGACGCACTTCATCCGTAGGCGCTAACTCGGGATGTCTTCAGGTGGGCCTATGATAGCTATACCAGCTCTCATCTATATATGGTATTCCACTGTCGGAGCGCACTACAGGTGGTTCCTCCATTGACAAGTGCTTAAACAAAGGGGAGACGAGGACGGGCCGATGTTACTAATCAGTGATCTCGCGCAAGCTTGGAGTGGGTGACGCTTCACGTTCGTCGGCCCTTACGTAAAATCAGTTATCTTATCTGGTCAATTTCTTTTCATGTTAAGCCGTTAACATTCTCTTTCAAAGCTCCTCCAAATGAAAACTAGAATATTAAGACCATTAACACCGTCGATGTCTTTATTCAGCAGCTATCAACGTTAACAATAATTTGTGTACTTTAGAAATTCGAAAGCCACACCTTGAGACATTAATTCGTGTGAAACAAATCCACACACTTTTGTTCTTTGGGGCCCGCAGTACAAAATATGTCTTTTAACGACATGATTATTATGAATAACAGCCAGCTACACTTCTATGTAATTTGTTTTTATTTTATCTTATTCGCGATGACCCCATCATCAGATGCTCTTTAAATAGATAGATAAGCCAATCTCTTAAATTAATGGTCATGCAACTATGCTCTGAAGTGCTATAATATATCATTAGGTGTTTTACCTTACATGTAATATCGTTGCTGTCATGTCCTGTTTGTTTTGGAATTATTACATTCTCCCAGGTGTACACTGGAGATGTGTATCGGATACTACTTGTTTTCCATATATGCTACTTTTCTGACAGCGTGTGTGACAGTGGGTCAGGGTATTACATGTTTACATAGTTACAATTATAAGTAAGTGATGTGTGAAATTCTGTTGTTTTTCATTATTTGAGGTTTTTATTATACAGTCTTAATTTTTCGTAATAATTGTTGTTGCATATGGTTTATATTGGTGTTCTGTCGCTGTTTTATACTACTCACGTTGTTATCGCTGTTACTATGCATATCTCTGCGAATCTCTGATTTTATTATTTTATCGATTTTCCCGATTTATGATGTCAATAATGTTTTCTATATACTTTTTGTGCTTTAGGTCGGTTTGTTGATTCATTACATTTGTTGGGTTTCTGAATGCATGTAAATATATCTCTATTTCCTCAAGGATGTTCATGAATATTACCTTCTGCGTAATGTGGGGAATTTATAGTGCTTCGTTCATGTGTTTTACGTCGTTTTTCTCTGCTTGTAAATGTTGGGAAAATATGGATGGGTTGTTTTCACCTTCTCTGGTTTGCTCTTTATATCTAATTTTCAAGTTTCTACCAGTTTGGTCTATATACAATTTGTATTATCAGTACACACTCATGTCTTCCAAAAGCCCACAAACTCGCGTTCTTCCACACAATGCTGAACAGATTAGTAAATTTACCATCAGAAGACCAAGCAATACAGAGGGAAATAAAAATCTTAGAATACATAGCCCAGCAAAACAATTATGACGGCAAAATTGTAACACAATTATATCACAATAAAACAGAACGTGAAAGGTGCAATGTACATAAAGAAATAACAATAAACATACACACAAAGGAAAAGAAGAAAACAAAATACGTAATTACGACTTATCCAGGAAACATTTCGAACAAAATCAACAAACTATTCAATTAAACTGACATCGCACTGGCATTTCAAAATACATACAGCCTCAAACAGAAAATTCACAAAGGCAGCTCGAAAATTCCAAAACACAACAATCCCGACGTTTACGAAGTTTTGTGTAACACATGCCACAAGTTCTACATAGCGCAAAGTGTTGCTGCAAGGAAGCCATGTATTTCCATCTCACCGTCAACAAAAGTTACGAACTGTGCGAAGAAACTATACCACGAACTATGAACTTCACTACACCGCATTTGAATGTAAAACGTCTTGAATCGCGAAGATCGTCTAAGACGACATGCGTCAAGATGGGGAGACACGAAACTTCGTTTTAAAAATTCGCCGCCTTACAAAGGGGAACTAAGTAAACCGAACAACTTACTACCAGGTCAGTTACAAATTGTATGTTGAATATAGAAATACGAAATAATATGCATTCCTATGAAGCTTGGAAGGTAGAAAAAGAGGTGCCGCCGGAAGTGATGTTCGTCGGTGGGTCGCAAGTCGTCATTCTTCGACAGTTCAGTCGGTAGATTACTTGGAAAGGCGCAGGTCACATGTTCGAGTACCAGTCAAGCACATAGCCAGCAGTTTTAAATCAGTGTAGAACCCACTGCATAGTAAGAACTAAAAGTGAACTCTAATTTGTAGACGATGTTACAGTATTATGCTTTTTCGGAAAAGATTTTCTTGCTATAGCCAGTATACATGGCTTTACTGTTGCCCTCTTCATTACCATAATTGTAGTCCCCCAAGCTTGAGGAGCGTCTTCTCTGCAATGAATCAAGAAGTCACCACATACATTTTGTGTAAGTGGTACATAGTGAAATGTGTCTGTGTTTTCACATTTATTAAATTCCTATTTATTAGTACACAACAATCGAATCTTATGAGTTTATGTGGAGAATTATTTAACTAAGCAAGAGTTACGCAACAGCCTTAGTATACACAACTTTACCAGTCTTACATTTTGTATACTCTAAATGGTTGTTAAATACGAGACTACCCTCGTATCTGACTTCTTTCAGTTCTAATTTTACGCCCTTGAAGTATGTGGAAAGGTAAGGTAACATCCAAATATCAGCACTCATTAACCAGGCTAATTGCCCCTGTAGCAGCTGAAGTAATTCGGACGCAGTACATTACTCTTGTTTTATGTTCGTCTTGTAACTTCTTTCCGGCACATTGATCCACTACGGTCTACAGGTTACCAAAGCCATTAACCACTTCTGACATGAAATGGCACCACTCTTGACAGTGGGTTTTTAATCAATAAAAATCTATGTGCACTTGTTCAATTCTCGTCGAATGCACATGAACTTTTCCTTGTTGACATGTTATCATTAGTTTTGTATGGAAAGGAAGGTTTTCCAGCATGACTCCATAAAAATGGGTTATGCGTTTTCTACATTACTTGAATACAAAATTAGTTTAAATTACGAATGTAACACGTTCTTAATTGGTTAGTTATTTGGACGTTCTGATTCCCTGACAATTACACGGAACTAGTCAATCTTACAATTGTAGTACATTCCATGTAGGCTTTCACGGCCGGCGTCTTCATCAGTAAACACTTCCGGGCTAAGTTGCCGTGGTCGATCTGTAGAACTTCTTCTCCCTGACGTTTCGTTTTCAACTACGGAGAACATCTTCCGAGGTGAGTCAACGACTGGCTGCTAGGAGCTGGGGCCGCCGCTTATATGGATATCGTAGGGGGCGCCACCGCACGTCACGTGGCGTCGATGTGCAGCTATCTCTGGCTATCGTCTGTTCTCTCGATTGCAGGCAATCGATTGTCACGTGATTGATGCAACGTCGACCGCCCTATCTTATCCAATTTTAATCCTTCTTCTTTACGATTAAAATTGTATTGATGTTTTTGGATTTCAGTTGCCTCTCTATACATACGTGTATAATAGTGCGACGTCCTCGCTAGCACGCTTGTTTTTTTTAGAACAGTCCAGATTTCGAGAAGTAACTAGCCATTACCAGTGCTGTATTTCTCGTCGTTATACATGGCGCAGCGCTTCTACAACTCTTGTCACTGTTCATTCAAGACTTAAACGAACTATGAGAAGATTCTGAACAAAAGGCATAGACTTACTAGGGTATATATAACTGAGACGCGCGCGGCGTGTTCATGCCGTTTACTGCTTGGCATCTTGTCATTGCGGTTATGGCATCTCGTTCCTTATTCGATTTACTGGTGTCACCAAGTAGCTGGCTTTCCTGCCCGTGAGTGGCAGCAGCAGCTCTTATCGATAGCGCATACTGTCGTACCATCTTTGGAGCGGCCTCTAGTATTTTCGGGTCGTCGTGTGTATCGAGTTAGTTGAGTTGGGTCGCAGCAGCAGTGAGGTTCGGACAGCCAGTACTCACCCGAACGCTGGTGACACACATGCACTGTCCGACGGAAGGATGTGATCGCGAGAGTGCAATACTACGTCGAGGATCGGATGCAGCGAGTTTTAGTTTAATTAACCCTGATATTCGAGTAGTGCAATACTCACTTGTGTGCGTGTCCGCCGGTAGAAATGACCTCATGGGAATAAGTTGTCAGTCGACGATTTATACTGGGATCGTACCCGTGCCTGACTTGACTGGGGACGACCGTTGGTTGGTAGATCTGTCGGTCAGTCGGTCATCGCAGCGGACGACGTGCATTTGGTCTTCCGACAGCTTTTGGCTTCTCTGTGTTTGTGCCGACGTATAATTCGTCCGTGTTGTTTCACAATGACTGATTTTATTATTGTGAGTTGTTGGTGGAATTGTTTTCCCGTATCAGTGTGTATCTTGTAGTTTTGAATGAGCAGTTATTTTAATACTGCCTACCTACTGGATTTGGGGGGAGTTGCGACCAGACATTAAGTCGGTTATGGGCGCAGCAGAGTGGAGGTCCGTGCAGTGCGACGGCAAGACGGGACCGATGGCGGCATGCTGCCACTGCCGAATCGAGGAGTAGCTGCGAGAGCGACGACTTTGTAGCACACCGAAACCTGGACGTTTAAGTTGAGTGAAGAGTTAACTGCTAATGCAACCTCGACTATTCTGAGATCTCGCCTTTGGTCGGTGGGTTGTTGCTCCCCGGGCCCTGAGCCTCGCGGAAACAAGTGAACTGTTTCGAGGCGGTGAAGTATTGCAGTATTCATCACTGAATTTAATATAATTCTTATTAGTGAAGTTCAACCAGCGATATTTCCTGCCTTGTGGCCGCTAACGCCCCAGTTACCTGCCCTGATGGTTATCGTACTTTTCCGGCCGTGTGCCTTCCCTTGTCGTGTTGATGCTGTTCGACACGGCGTGTAGTTCGACAGACACTTGTACTGTACTGTGCATACATTTTTTGGGACGTCTACCTCGGTTTTAGTGTTTCCTTCGACCTTGGGTGTTTCCTGAAGTAGTGCTGGCTGTCTCTTCGCCCTTGCCTGAAAATATTCCATCACTGCACGTGTGATAGGGCGTTATGCGGATTGTTTAGTTGGTCGGTGGCTCTTAAGCTACCGCTAGTTTGAGTTGCCATCCTGTTACGTGATTACAAATCTTGGTTGCCTGTCTCACCTTATCTTAAGTTTGAGTTGCCTTCCCTGGTCTTTTTGTAATTTTCTAATTATTGTTGGTGCGGCATTCAGCCGAGAAGTAATTTCACTTCTTTCGTGATAAGGCCCTCAGCCGTGTAACAGTTATTTCTAAGCAAACTTGTTTTAAAAGCAAGGTATTTATTTTAAAGGTGATATGAGGAATTGTTCTTCTGACTTCTAATTCAGGCCTGCAGACGTTTGATGCTTGAGATCATTGTTGGTGACCTTCGGCCCTAGAATTGTGGAATTTTTCCGTCGTACAGTCAATTGTGTTTTTAAAGATACTGTTTTAAAATTTCAATTTCCTTGAATACAGTTTACGTATTTGTTGTGCAACCGAGAGTAATTGATTACGGCCCCACCAGCTATCGTGCCCTTATGCTGCCCCATCCTTAGAATCCAGCTCAATAACAAATACGAAATACTGCATTGGTAACGAATAGTTATTAACCGAAATCTGCGTTTGCTCTAATAAAGCTTGAATGGAAAGACGACCAATTGCTGCTCTTTACTATTATGATAATCGGTGGTCTCATTAATGTGACTAGACCGTGTTTAAATTTACTATTATTCTCTATGAAGAATGGTGCAGAATTTAGCCCCGCAAGGAGATCAAGGATATGGGAGTTTCTGACATAATGCTTATGCTGGAGATTAGCCATAAAGGTGAAAAGTGTGCAGTCGCAGAAGACACCGTCAGAAGTCAGAGCGGTCGCCGTGAAAAGCGAGCCGGCGAGTTGAAGTATCGTTTTATCAGGCCCAGCGCATGTAGGAAAGTGAAATCACTAATACTGAGGATGTCGCTAATGTCATATTATGATTACTGAACAATATTTGGAAACTATATAGTAACTCACAGATCCATTGCATCGAAATCCCAATAAGTTAATCGTGATCATGAAACTGAGGTTCATAAAATGAGATCTTAATCTCATGCACATTATAAAGGCGGCAGGAGTTACATCGGCTCTATATATGCTTGACTGTACACAAACAGATATTGAAAATATGCTGTTAAATACCACAAATTAACTTTACTAGAAATGTGTTGAATGATGGTGGTTGACATTAGCTTACATCCCTGTATGTCACACATATGCACTTGATTCCATTCATTGAAATGTTAATTTTTTTTTCATTCGTAAGTTTTCTTACTAGTTTGAAGTGGCCGCCATGCCTCTGCCAACCTCTTCATTCGAGTAGCACTTGCTGCCTACATCTTCAATTAATTTTCGGATGTATTACAATATCTGTCCTCTACAGTTTTCACTTTGGTACCACGGAAGTTATTATTTGATGTTCTATCATGTCACTTCTTCCTATCAGTGTTTTCATATATTTCCTTCTTCCTCTATTCTGCGAAGAACCTCCTCATTCCTTACTTCATAAGTCCACCTAATTTTCAACATTCAACCGTAGTACCACATCTCAAATTCTTCATTCCTCTTCTTTTCCGGTTTTCCCACAGTGCAAGATTCCTTGCCACAAAATTCTGTGCTCTAAACGTACATTCTCAGAAACATCTTCCCCGACCTGAGGTCTACGTTTTAGATGTTTTGAACCATGAAAGTGTGTCACAGTATTGTAATCTCCACAATCACACACAAAATGAACACAGTCATGGCATTCCTTGCACATTTGTCTAAGTAATCACGAATAGTTTATGTATTTCGTTAAGTACTCCCTTGTTTGTTTAAATGTTAATTAGGCCTATGTTAAAGACATCTGTAAATTGAAAGTTCTACTTTGAATGTAGTCCCCGATACCATCACTCAATAAAGACTAAATAAACGCTTCTACTGAGCGAGACATCTTTACTATTTCTTCGTCATTCATACTGTATGCATGTGTAACAAGTTCGTGTTTTAATTACCTTGATATATATTATTAGTCATACGACGTTGTGGAGATTGCGAGAGGAAGACGGCTTCTTTTAACATTCTATGTTTTTTTGTCATATATACACATATTTTATATGACGGTCTAATTTACGAGTTCTGTGTTCATTGTGTGATTCGGCGGGCTAACCGAATGTTCCAAGCGGTCGCGAACAGCGGGTCCTGGTTATTCTGCACTGAGTAGTCACGGAAGTAAGCTGTATGTTGGAGCATGTTTCAGCTTGGATAGAACTTGTAAAGCGATAGAGTTTGGGTGGATACTAGCCTGTTTATACTTAGGGAATTTGGGGGTGAATGGAACAGAATCCGTGAGCCAACTGGAGCTCTCACATTTCGCGAGTGTTAGACGATGGGTAGCTTTGAACTCTGATTTATTTCGATTACATTTTGGAATTATTATTGGCTAGTCTACTAGAATCTGTTCATAAATATGCGAATTTTGAAACGCTTATCCCTTCATTGCATTTCATTTGTTTATTACCAGGTGATTATCTCTTGAATAGTTTAACCAAATGGGACCCTTTTCTTCGCAGACCAGTGACGTTTAGATAACGTTTGAGGAAATTGCTCCCAATTAAATACTCAGACGTGCTATCTTTACTGTATTTGATAATATTGTTATTAGCTTCTTACCTGCTTAGAAGCAATATATAGATCCATCCCTGCAATTATTTGCCTCTCTTATTTTACTGACTGAATTAATCAACAGCTGGTTCAGTCTAAATCTTTGGTATAGCCTACACTCAAGTATTTGATAGAATACTACCCTTTCCATTTTCAGCAATATTTTATTTATTTCAATTTGAATTTTATGTAAATTCGCCATTACATGGCGATGTTTAGATAACTTACACTGGAAGATCCCAAGTTCAGTCAACAAAAGAAAATGGTACACACCTCGAACCTAGCACGATATCAAGACAGACTTTGTAAATCACTTCTTCTGCAGAGCTGAACCCACCGAGCAAATGTTTCAGGATCTGTGGGAACTTTACATTTAGCAACACTACTACACGGGCACAGCAGAGTTCGGCATTGTTAACGTCAAATAGAAAGAATGAACTCGATAAAACACGGAAAGAGTCGTCCGTTTGCCCTGTGTGTGTCTGTGAGTGTATATATATATATATATATATATATATATATATATATATATATATATATATATATATACAGGGTGAGTCACCTAACATTACCGCTGGATATATTTCGTAAACCACATCAAATACTGATGAATCGATTCCACAGACCGAACGTGAGGAGAGGGCTAGTGTAATTGGTTAATACAAACCATAAAAAAATGCACGGAATTATGTTTTTTTAACACAAACCTACGTTTTTTTAAATGGAACCCCGTTAGTCTTGTAAGCACATCTGAACATACAAACAAATACGTAATCAGTGCCGTTTGTTGCATTGTAAAATGTTAATTACATCCGGAGATATTGTAACCTAAAGTTGACGCTTGAGTAACACTCCTCCGCTGTTCGATCGTGTGTATCGGAGAGCACCGAATTACGTAGGGATCCAAGGGGAACGGTGATTAACCTTAGGTACAGAAGAGTCTTGAACAGCATATTACGTTCACATGCTAACACCTTTTTATTGGTCTTTTTCACTGACGCACATGTACATTACCATGAGGGGTGAGGTACACGTACACACGTGGTTTCCGTTTTCAATTACGGAATGGAATAGAGTGTGTCCCGACATGTCAGGCCAATAGATGTTCAATGTGGTGACCATCAGTTGCTGCACACAATTGCCATCTCTGGCGTAATGAATGTCGTACACGCCGCAGTACACCTGGCGTAATGTCGCCGCAGGCTGCCATAATACGTTGTTTCATATCCTCTGGGGTTGTAGGCACATCACGGTACACATTCTCCTTTAATGTACTCCACAGAAAGAAGTCCAGAGGTGTAAGATCAGGAGAACGGGCTGGCCAATTTATGCGTCCCCCACGTCCTGTGAAACGCACGTCGAACGTCCCGTCAAGGGTCAGCCTAGTGTTAATTGCGGTATGTGCAGGTGCACCATCATGCTGATACTACATACGTCGACGCATTTCCAGTGGGACACTTTCGAGCAACGTTGGCAGATCATTCTGTAGAAACGCGATGTATGTTGCAGCTGTTTGGGCCCCTGCAATGAAGTGAGGACCAATGAGGTGGTCGCCAGTGATTCCGCAGCATACATTTACAGTCCACGGTCGCTGTTGCTCTACCCGTCTGAGCCAGCGAGGATTGTCTACGGACCAGTAATGCATGTTCCGTAGATTCACTGCCCCGTGGTTTGTGAAACCCGCTTCATCGGTAAACAGGTAGAACTGCAACGCATTCTCTGTTAATGCCCATTGACAGAATTGCACTCGATGATTAAAGTCATCACCATGTAAATGCTGATGTAGCGACACATGAAACGGGTGAAAGCGGTGACGATGCAGTATGCGCATGACACTACTTTGACTCAGTCCACCGGCTCTCGCAATGTCCCGTGAACTCATGTTTGGGTTCATGGCAACAGCAGCTAACACACCAACTGCACCCGCTTCTCCTGTGACGGGCCTGTTACGGACCCGTTTGCGTGCTACGACCATACTTGTTGCATACAGTTGGCGGTAGATGTTTTGCAATGTGCGGCATGTTGGATGCTCTCTGTCCGAGTACCGTCCTGCATACACCCTGCAAGCTTCAGCTGCATTTCGTCGACACTCGCCATAGATGAGTATCATCTCCGCCTTTTCAGAGTTCGAATACACCATGGTCACAGTTCCTACAACACTACACTATCACAGGCGTCTGGTAACACGGTGTACTACAGTTGGTCTGCGTGCGGAGACGAATGCAGAATAACAATAGCAGCAAGCGCTACATGCGGACATTGCGACAGCTAGACCAAACCACAACAGTGCACTACAGCCACAATCGTAAACACGGTCGTCATCGTTAACATGTCCCTGCAGACGCTGCTCGCCGACCGTGGCCCGTGCTTGTTGCAACACGCAACTGAACGTCGGAGGTTTCAAGCGTCAACTTTAGGTTACAATGTCTCCGGATGTAATCAACATTTTACAATGCAACAAACGGCACTGATTACGTATTTGTTTATATGTTCAGATGTGCTAACAAAACTAACGTAGTTCCGTTTATAAAAACGTAGTTTTGTGTTAAAAAACATACTTCCGTGCATTTTTGTATGGTTTGTATTAAACAATTACACTAGCCCCTCTCCTCACGTTCGGTCTGTGGAATCGGTTCGTCGGTATTTGATGTGGTTTACGAAATATATCCAGCGGTAACATTAGGTGACTCACCCTGTATATATATATATATATATATATATATATATGTGTGTGTGTGTGTGTGTGTGTGTGTGTGTGTGTGTATGTATGTGCGTGTGGTGAAGTGGATCACCACGTGAAGAGCTACCCCAACAATTTTGTGACAAGACGTGTACCCTGGCATGCTGTACACTAGGTGTACCATTGTGATACACTTGTATGTGACAACTGGTTTACTCAGCGGAATTCTAATTTTTCTCAGAAAGATTTTGGTCTGGTAATTCATAGGTGATAGTCATCATCAGTAAATGCGCAACTTCCAGATAAAACTATAAAGCTTATAGTCAATGGAACCTCCAATGAAAATTTATTACCCGGCTTTATTTATTGATTTACTCTCGACATTTATTTTTTAAAGATTAGACTTCATGTTCTGCTGAATTGCATGCAAAGAATCTTATCCAAATACAGTGACTGCCCAATCTGACGAAAATAAGTAATTATTTTTCAAGATCGTTAAATTGCAATTTAAAAGTGAGTTGTTCCCCACTAGCTAACATACTACACCAGTTTTAGAAATCCAACTGAAAAACAACTGGGTATGAGTACTATTACAGAAAACTTGCTCCAAGCGATGCAGTGTGTCTGAATTAAGGCGCAGTGGAACAGTTAAAGTGGGTAGTATTGCAACCGTTTATAGTCCTAATACTTCCGCACCTGCCAGCAATTTCCTTCCGCCTTCTTGTTACGCCCAATTTCCGGTACGATACAGAAACGATAAGTGGCTGTAGGCGACCATTTAAGCCGCGAAAGGCCCTCTCAGCGGCGTGATGTGGCTCCCAGCGGCTGCCGCTAATGAGGCTGTGTGGAGCAGCCGCCCATGAAGGCAGGCTGTCCCGCAGACACCCTGCTCGGCTCATTACGGCCCGCGCAGCTGTCTGTCGCAGTAGTCGCGATGCCAGTCGCGCCGCTTATGCGCTCTTTCTGCTCCAATCTCACTGACAGCTTTATTTTCCTATTCCCGTAAAGCCTTTAGCGTGCAGCTACGAAGAAGTCGCTCTGCGAGCACGTGCCGGATTTTGAAGTATCAGTGCATCCTCATCTGTGCACCGTCGCTCAACTACGTGAAATGTCACTATGTATGAGGATAAAATAGCCTCCCAGAGCGTTTGGAAAGCTAGTGACAGCATATAGTGACATATGTGGACGCTCGGTCAGTAAGTTTTTATACGAATGCCAAGCAGCACCGTTCAACATCCTGAAAATCCCATAAGAATACTCTTCATATCTCTCAACACTTGAATATATCGGCCACAGGTTTATGTTTAATAGTTAAATAGCGAAACGAAACTCGGTCATTATCCTTTACTGAAGTTCTCACCTAAAGCAAATGGAGTACAACAAAAAGATGTTATGTGCAGATACATTATGCTCAATATGTATACAAGTCTGTGATCTGCTAAGCAAGTCATTTCTTTGACTGCACGGTAGAGCATACTCCAACCAGTACTTTGAGCACGGAGCCTTGGTGACCAATCAGGTGCCAGGGCCGTGAGTTGCAGTACGAATAGCGCTCTGTTAGGCGCACTTGCTGTCGGTATGATTCTTCCCGTGTTCGTCTCCTGCGGCAGCTAGCATCATTCTGCTTATTAAGTTCAGAATCTATCTCCTTGTGTACTGCTGAAGTGAGAATATCTTAGCTGATAATTGAAGGATTTAGGGTGAGATGCCGGCCGGTGTGGCCGAGTGGTTCTAGGCGCTACAGTCTGGAACGGCGCGACCGCTACGGCCGCAGGTTCGAATCCTGCCTCGAGCATGGATGTGTGTGATGTCCTTAAGTTAGTTAGGTTTAAGTAGATCTACGTTCTAGGAGACTGATGACCTCTGCAGTCAAGTGCCATAGCCCTCAGAGCCATTTGAACCATCTTTGATGGTGAGATAGTTGTTTGCTAATAATACTGCTGGAATATTCCAGTAATATAGGATTTATTCAGCTTTGCATTTGTGTTTTTATTTCAAGTTTCATTAAACCTTTGTCTGGCGTATATCTTTGTCTTATGTGGAGAGGGTCAGTATCTACTTTAGTTCGAGTCGTTTCCAGATCTTAGTCGCATTCCATTTTACTTTTACTCTCATTATACAGCACTATGAAGCCCTCAAGGCATTCGGGATAAATTGTTTTTGACAATGGTTCGTACTGTATTTCCTCGGGATCTCTTGACGGCCCTAGATATCTACGAATTAATACAATACACCGCAATTGTTTAATTGATGCTAAAAGATATTAAGAACAAATTTTCTCTGTGTAAAGAATCTATAAAGAAAGGAGAAAAGGTCATGATTTAATGTAAGGGATGTATTGTTGTGCTGTTCCGATAAAGAATGTTTTAGAGAAATGTTTAAATACAGCAACTTGATAAAAAAACTGTCTTTAAGACAAGCTGAATGCAGTCGCCGTGATTTGTTTTGCTGTATACAAAAGCAGGAGCTCTGATCCTTCCCTCTCTGTCGTTTGTTTTACACTGCTGTTTCATAAAATTTAAGTAGTGCTCTCGTATCTGTAGCTTTTTGTTAAATAATTACATTAATTTAATTATAATAGCCATGTTTCAACTAAGAAACCAACTTTCCTGTTCCATTAACGTCACATTTCAATTTATTATGTGGTATCATAAAACTTTTCGGGACGTAGTGAAGGAAAGTTGCCGGCGAATTGGTTGGCGTTTACATTTAAACGCTACTTGCGTTTGATTGGTATTTACTTTATCAAACTTTTACTTCAGCGTTCCTGAGACATATTATATCAGTCTATTCTATCAGTATCCGGGAAATTTAATCATGCAATCTGCGTAATTTTGACCTCGGTCACCGGTCTCTTAAAAATGCTTTCGGTCTGTTCATGTCGGTCTGACAGGACTCTGATCCAGGTGGGCTGAATACAATTTCATTATTAACAAGTAAAAATTTTTTATTTAGCAGTCTAGCATTTCAGGGGATTTGCCAACAGCATAAGTGACCAAAAAGTTTTATAATACTACTTCCCTTTAAAAAAATCAGCAATATTATATTGTCGCAGCCAACGTGTTGCTCGAACAAAATGTTGTATTATGTTAATTCACGCTTGTTTCTTCTATTTTTCATGACTCAACTGTATTGTTGTAGTCAATAGAGAATTGATGACAGATACAATAAACTCAAATGAAATTAATTGATTTGACGGGAGTTAAAGCAGACTCTAAGCAGCATCACGGGAGTAAAGGTATGGTCATCAATACGATACGTGTTCCCTCTGCTTTTGTAGCCTGCAACCAGTAGCTCGTTTAAGTCATAGTCAATTTCAGATTGTCTGCAATTTGGGTAGTTTACAACTGAGTAATTGTTGTAGATATTGTTGCTAAACGCAATACTGTGATGGATACTTTTGTGTTGCGCGCAAGCAAAGTAAAAAGAGTAATAGTGGATTGCTTTAGTTTGAACCATAAACCTTGCGACTTTAGCAATACAACGTTAATTTCTGGTCAATTTACACTGTTGTTGTTGTTGTGGCCTTCGGTCCTGAGACTGGTTGGATGCAGTTCTCCATGCTACCGTATCCTGTGCAAGCTTCTTCATCTCCCAGTACTTAATGCAACCTACATCCTTCTGAATTTGCTTAGTGTATTCATCACTTGGTCTCCCTCAACGATTTTTACCCTCCACGCTGCCCTCCAATGCCAAATCTGTGATCCCTTGATGCCTCAGAACATGTCCTACTAACCGGTCCCTTCTTTTTGTCAAGTTGTGCCACAAACTCCTCTTCTACCCAATTCTATTCATTATTTCATCATTAGTTATGTGATCTACCCATCTAATCTTCAGCATTCTTCTATAGCACCATATTTCGAAAGCTTCTATTCTCTTCTTGACCGTACTATTTATCGTCCATGTTTCAAATCCATACATGGCTACACTCCATACAAATACTTTCAGAAACGACTTCCTGACACTTAAATCAATACTCGATGTTAACAAATTTCTCTTCTTCAGAAACGCTTACCTTGCCATTTCCAGTCTACATTTACACTATTTGTTCAATTTACACTAATTATTCCAAGTAATTATTATTAATTTACTAACTATTTCGAAGTACATTTTCAACTTGTGTTATGAGAAAGGTAGGTAAATAGGAAAACATCAGAGGAGCACCGTATTTTCTCCAATGCCCCCAAGATCACATATTATTCAGCGCTATACACTGCGGATTTACCGGGTAAGCGAATATAGATGACACAAGCGGGAAATCACAGAGCAAAGCAGATGGAATTATTCTGCTTAGACTCATCACTGTAAACGACCACACAGTCTCAGGCTGAAATTCAGAAAAACATCGATTTAAAAAGAGAGGACGGACTAAAAATCGTGTTCCACATTGACAGATCTAAAATAATTTCGCTTTCCTTGTTAACCAGGGCAGAGAATGACTCAAACTGAGATGAAGCACAAAAATGTCGCCTGCACCAAGAGTCACTAAGTCCTGCCGCTCGTGAGTCCCGAATGGCTTCGTTGCTCGTGGCCTATTTCTAAATAGTCGGTCCAGTGGGGAGTGAGCAACAGTATGAAATGCAGGTTACTGTGGCGTGGAGAGTGGGCTGCGTACATGATGCATCGTGAAGAACCGCCACCAGATGACAAAAGGTATTTCAACTGCCCCAGCACAGAGGCTATACGCTCCTACCGTCAGCCGAATCCCCTCACGATGAACAGCTTCCACTATGTTGAGATACGATGGTGGTACTGAGCCATAAACAGTGCAACCATAGTCAATGCAGAATTACACAACCGCCTTGGAAAACTGAAGCAGACATGTTTGACATGTGACCGAGGGATTTTAAAATAGTCAATGCCTCTAAATCTCCGGCCTTAACAGCCATCAGAAGTATTAATCACGTGAGGCGTTCGTCGAAAGTGAGACACAGAAACCTTACTGAACTTCTAAAATTACGAACAGTGTCCCTCATGATAAGAAGAAGTGGGTTAAAACAGCGACATGGACTATTAATATAAACACGAACATGTTTCTCGTAGGAAAATTTAAAAGCTGTACTATCGGCCCACACCTTCAATCACCGTATCTTAAACTGCAAGTCACAAATGGATATTGCAAAGTTGGAGGAAGAGGAAAGGATAGATTGTACACACCCTTGCCGTATTACATCAGTTGTCGTCATGTGGCACATTTACAAGACATCCTCCATATTGCTTTTCGTATCTTCAAAGAGCTATTGAAACTACTGATGAAGTCTAGAAACACTGTTCAAGACCTCGTCTTGTTCTCCTTGACTGTAGTTCGTGCCCCCGCGTTTTGAAAGGCTGTGCGGTTCTAGTGGAAGACTGACATTTAAACCGTCGTATGGCCGGGCGCCTCTCCCTGATGGCGGAGCGAAATTCAACGTTCCACCATGGGACATGTCGTCAACAAGATCGGTCTCAAGACTTGGAGACAGACTCATCAGCTTGTGCTACCATCAGGGTTAAGAAGGCATTACTCCTGTGACTCAATAAGGCTTTCGGCAACCCAACTCCGGGGGCTCGTTGATGGAGATCCCTGTGGTACATTGTGTGGATTAAAATCTTCTACAAAATAGGAAGGGTGGAGAGAGTTGTGAAATCAGGTCAGAAAAGTCCACTCTATCCATACTTCCGTTCTGCAGCTGATTCGCGCTAAAGGTGTAACAGCGAATGGAATATGTACCGTGACCTTTTTTTTTTTTTTTTTTTGGTCATCAGTCTACTGACTGGTTTGATGCGGCCCGCCACGAATTCCTTTCCTGTGCTAAGCTCTTCATCTCAGAGTAGCACTTGCAACCTACGTCCTCAATTATTTGCTTGACGTATTCCAATCTCTGTCTTCCACTACAGTTTTGGCCCTCTACAGCTCTCCCTCTAGTACCATGGAAGTCATTCGCTCATGTCTTAGCAGATGTCCTATCATCCTGTCCCATCTCCTTATCTGTGTTTTCCACATATTCCTTTCCTCTCCGATTCTGCGTAGAACCTCCTCATTCCTTACCTTATCAGTCGACCTAATTTTCAACAATCGTCTATAGCACCACATCTCAAATGCTTCGATTCTCTTCTGTTCCGGTTATCCCACACTCCATGTTTCACTACCACACAATGCTGTACTCCAGACGTAAATCCTCAGCAATTTGTTCCTCAAATTAAAGCCGGTATTTGATATTAGTAGACTTTTCTTGGCCAGAAATGCCCTTTTTTGCCATAGCGAGTCTGCTTTTGATGTTCTCCTTGCTCCGTCCGTCATTGGTTATTTTACTGCCTAGCTAGAAGAATTCCTAAACTTCATTGACTTCGGGACCATCAATCCTGATGTTAAGTTTCTCGCTGTTCTCATTTCTTCTACTTCTCATTACCTTCGTCTTTCTCCGATTTACCCTCAAACCATACTGTGTGCTCATGAGACTGTTAACTCCGTTCAGCAGATCATTTAATTCTTCTTCACTTTCACTCAGGATAGCAATGTCATCAGCGAATCGTATCATTGATATCCTTTCACCCTGTATTTTAATTCCACTCCTGAACCTATCTTTTATTTCCATCATTGCTTCCTCGATGTACAGATCGAAGAGTAGGGGCGATAGGCTACAGCCTCGTCTTACACCCTTCTTAATACGAGCACCTCGTTCTTGATCGTCCACTCTTATTATTCCCTCTTGGTTGTTGTACATATTGTATATGACCCGTCTCTCCCTATAGCTTACCCCTACTTGTTTCAGAATCTCGAACAGCTTGCACCATTTCATATTGTCGAACGCTTTTTCCAGGCCGACAAATCCTATGAATGTGTCTTGATTTTTCTTTAGCCCTGCTTCCATTATTAGCCTTAACGTCAGAATTGCCTCTCTCGTCCCTTTACTCTTCCTAAAGCAAACTGATCGTCACCTAGCGCATTCTCAATTTTCTTTTCCATTCTTCTGTACATTATTCTTGTAAGCAGCTCGGATGCATGAGCTCCGATGCATGAGCTCACACTTGTCAGCTCTTGCGGATGATGGTTTTCCGAAAGTCAGATGGTATATCGCCGGACTCATATATTCTACACACCAACGTGAATAGTCGTTTTGTTGCCACTACCCCCAATGGTTTTAGAAACTCTGATGGAATGTTATCTATCCCTTCTGCCTTATTTGACCGTAAGTCCCTCAAAGCTCTTATAAATTCCGATTCTAATACTGGATCCCCTATCTCTCCTAAATCGACTCCTGTTTCTTCTTCTATCACATCAGACAAATCTTCATCCTCATAGAAGCTTTCAATGTATTCTTTCCACCTACCTGCTCTCTCCTCTGCATTTAACAGTGGAATTCCCGTTGCACTCTTAATGTTACCACCGTTGCTTTTAATGTCACCAAAGGTTGTTTTGACTTTCCTGTATGCTGAGTCTGTCCTTCCGACAATCATATCTTTTTCGATGTATTCACATTTTTCCTGCAGCCATTTCGTCTTAGCTTCCCTGCCCTTCCTATTTATTTCATTCCTCAGCGACTTGTATTTCTGTATTCCTGATTTTCCCGGAACATGTTTGTACTTCCTCCTTTCATCAATCAACTGAAGTATTTCTTCTGTTACCCATGGTTTCTTCGCAGCTACCTTCTTTGTACCTATGTTTTCCTTCCCAACTTCTGTGATGGCCCTTTTTAGAGATGTCCATTCCTCTTCAACCGTACTGCCTACTGCGCTATTCCTTATTGCTGTATCTATAGCGTTAGAGAACTTCAAACGTATCTCGTCATTCCTTAGTACTTCCGTATCCCACTTCTTTGCGTATTGTTTCTTCCTGACTAATGTCTTGAACTTCAGCCTACTCTTCATCACTACTATATTGTGATCTGAGTCTACATCTGCTCCTGGGTACGCCTTACAATCCAGTACCTGATATCGGAATCTCTGTCTGACCATGATGTCATCTAATGGAAATCATCCCGTATCTCCCGGCCTTTTCCAAGTATACCTCCTCCTCTTGTGATTCTTGAACAGGGTATTCGCTATTACTAGCTGAGACTTGTCACAGAACTCAATTAGTCTTTCTCCTCTTTCATTCCTTGTCCCAAGCCCATATTCTGCTGTAACCTTTTCTTCTACTCCTTCCTCTACAACTGCATTCCAGTCGCCCATGACTATTGGAATGTCGTCCCCCTGTACATACTGCATTACCCTTTCAATATCCTCATACACTTTCTCTATCTGTTCATCTTCAGCTTGCGACGTCGGCATGTATACCTGAACTACCGTTGTAGGTGTTGGTCTGCTGTCGATTCAGATTAGAACAACCCGGTCACTGAACTGTTCACAGTAACACACCCTCTGCCATACCTTCCTATTCATAACGAATCCTACACCAGTTATACCATTTTCTGCTGCTGTTGATATTACCCGATACTCATCTGACCAGAAATCTTTGTCTTCCTTCCACTTCACTTCACTGACCCCTACTATGTCTAGATTGAGCCTTTGCATTTCCCTTTCCAGATTTTCTAGTTTTTCTACCACGTTCAAGCATCTGACATTCCACGCCCCGACTCGTAGAACGTTATCCTTTCGTTGATTACTCAGTCATTTTCTCATGGTAACCTCCCCCTTGGCAGTCCCCTCCCGGAGATCCGAATGGGGGACTATTCCGGAATCTTTTGCCAATGGAGAGATCATCATGACACTTCTTCAAATACAGGCCACAAGTCCTGTGGATGCACGTTACGTGTCTTTAATGTAGTGGTTTCATTTGCTTCTGCATCCTCATGTCGTTGATCATTGCTGATTCTTCTGCCTTTAGGGGCAATTTCCCACCCCTAGGACAAGAGAGTGCCCTGAACCTCTATCCGCTCCTCCGCCCTCTTTGACAAGGCCGTAGGCAGAATGAGGCCGACTTCTTATGCCGGAAGTCTTCGGCCGCCAATGCTGATTATTTATCAAAATTTAGGCAGTGGTGGGGATCGAACCCGGGACCAAAGACGTTTTGATTATGAATCAAAGACGCTACCCCTAGACCACGGGTACTGCCTCAATAGTTGTGGTAAGGGTCATTCACATAGGTAGCCACTCCATCTTCAGCTCTGTGTCCACTGATATCATCTTTTAGATAAGGGATGTGTCGCTGAGCATAAGGGTATCACTATGTTGAATATGCCTTTTCTGTAGACACAGAGAGAGAGTCGCTCCAATGTCAACTGCTTCAGAGTCTCCATATGTAGTCTGTACACACTCAAGTTACACTGTGGCACGTGAGCCATTAATCATCGTGTTTCCGTATTCCCCTTGCACCTCTGCGTGTAGGACAGAACTAGGAAATAGGTTAAGAATTTGAACATAATTTGCTAGTCCTTAACAGCAGAAAATCACAGCTGTAATATCGTGAGTGATGCTCACATATGCTTTCTGAAACGTCCCGTTTGAACAATTATACAAGACTGTGCTTAAACTGACACACATTATTTTTAGCGCAACGCAATCTGACTTTCAAAAATCCCTACAAAAGAATGGCCCTGACTAACATTAACCTATACGTTTCAAAAATCACTTACCTCACAAAAATCTTCGTTACTCGAACTACTGCAATACAGCGAGCGCCACTATTGCCAGCTAAATAAAAGATTCAAACTACTGGAGGCACTAACTACTGACAGGCATGGTTACCAAATGAAAGATTTTGATAGAGAACAAACAATGTACTTACCTTAACAGTGTTCAAAAGTCATAATATATATATATATATATATATATATATATATATATATATATATATATATATATATATATATATCAGTCCATAACATCCAGTCTTACAAACGTACTGTCTCTGATGGACACACGTCCAGATCATCCGCTTTCAAAAATCCGCCATCTCACTTCCCTAATCCACCACTGCTGGCGGCTCACCTCCAACTGCGCAACGCTACGCGCTAACAGCCAACGGCCCAACACTACAATGGCGAGTATCACTCCAACAATGCAAACCAACCACAGCCTTCATGCAGCACAGTCAGTGAATTTCATATAGAGCGCTACATGGCGTTACCAATATAAAAACCTAAACAGCCTACTTACATTTCTTCTTCTATAAGATGCTACATTTGTTACGTGGGATTACCACTGTGGGAACTGGACTGACACGAATTCCTCCGCACCCCATCTATGTAGTGTGGCCCAAACCGACACGTCGGCATTTCGCTTCACTGCAGTTTTGGGTCAAGTCATTCGCCCGCTCTCAGCAGCCCACGAGTCATGAACGACGTCGTAAGCCACCGCAACAGTATCGACGACTTTCCAGCGATATCCTGAAACGTACCTGTCGGTCAGCTAAGCCTAATTCTCAACATCCATCGTTAGGGATTGTCAGTGGCTTTGTCTTCACGTCCCATTATTCGCTGTGTTCGTGGTGTATGCCTGTTGCATCTGAGAACTTGTGTTATTTTTTTTTTTAAGAAGAGCTTTTCCTTGTGATAAAATCTCTCTACTGTGCTCATAATAAAACCTTGTTCTGGCGTAGTCTTCACGTCCCGTTACGTTTATTCGCTGTGTTCCACGTGTATGCCTGTTAGTATCTGAGACGTTGTATTATATTTTATTGAGAAAAGCTATTCCTTGGTATTAAATCTCTCTACTGTGGTCATGATAAAACCTTGTTCTTGTTTACCTGTGACTTACTATTTCTTATCAAGCATCTCCCCGTGGGAGATATAAAAAAAGCCCGACCAAGAAGAAGTTCCGTCGAAGGGGAAGTCGCAGACAGACAGCGGCAGCAAAAGCAACTCTGAGGAAACGAACGGTGCGCTGGCAGCATTGGCTGCAGAGACATGACGCGCGCGAAACAACGACTGCCTGCCACGTGCCACTGCAACGGAAATACGATGCTACACGGAACTAATGAAAAGTTGGGGCAAGTGGACCCCTCCACAGCAGCCCGAAGCGCTGCAGCACAGATTCGGACTGACTTCAATATGACGAACAGATGCCAGACACACTGGTATCGAGGTTCATGACACTCGCTAGTGACCTAACCTACCCTTGCATGATATGTCGCAGATGGCAAGCAAGGCCCCGACTGCCCATTCAACCCATCCAGACTGTCGCAGAGGCTATTTTCCTGTAGCGTTTGTCATGGCACTTTCTTCCCTCAACCCTAAACCCACTATTTCGTAGTGCGATTCTGAGCCGTAATAATGGGCTGTCTTACATTCCTGCATCCCATGATAACCTCAAATTTAATGAGTAATCAGTGCAGATGTGGCAGTAAAACATTTTAGATGGTAGTACCAACACGGAAGGACTCGACCCTTTTATCCTTGTGGGCTGCATCCTACCTACTCCATTGCTTTTATAGAGAGATTTTCAACGAGACAACTTTGAGCACGAGTGTCGACTAGTCGGAGATTTTAATTTTGCTCGTCCTATTTCCTCTAACACAGGGGATATGACAGGATCTTTGGGAACTCTCACTGCATACGCACCTCGCATAATGTCTACGTCCTTTCGCCGCTCTGGAGAGAATCCAATAATATAACAGGCTTAGCGCCGACGAGAATCATCAGAGAACTTACTCTCATAACAAAAGTGGTCTAACATCCCTACATGTTCCGTGCAACAACTTTGACACAACCAAAAACGCCATTGCCGAGTGATGTTATTCTAATGGAAACTAGTATCCGATAGATTTCTTTGCGATGCCGTCAGATTGTGCCGCATCTACATCCACAGAATGGCTCGTACGTGGTACTTTTGAAATACGTTTTAAAACTTCAGTTTGGTTCCTTCGCATCTCAAAGTGATTTTTGTGGAGTCATACAGAGGGCTCAACGAGACAATGAAATGGACCGTTCCCTTTCACGAACCATCCCGGAACATATCAATAGTCTCTGGAAAGAAGAGAGTACTTGCAGCAAGAACAGTGTGTTCGTCATTAGTTCGATTACGGAAGAAGTTTATTTACTCGTTATTATTCCTACGAACTACTTGATGACGTTTTAGTGATTGCTGTAAATATAATTAGAAGACGGTACATCTTCTGAAGAGACGACCTGGCTTCACGCATGGAATCTGTTAACAGTTACAACAAAAAGAAAGAAGAGGTTCGGATTGAGCAGAGACAACTGGGAAGAAGCGAGAGGGAAGTGAACATGCGTTTCAACAGTTTGTAAGTCATTTATTTATGAATTTGTTGCGAAAAAATTTCAAAATAAAAGAAAAGAAAATCCAAGAAAATATCATTCTTCCAGTTTTATTCAAAAGTAGGTCGTATAACTTGCTATCGTTCAGCACTTCCTCATTCTCCTTCAGACATACTTGCCAAAAAGGTGTCGCAGAGATGAAGTGGTGTTTAGAGTTACACGATTTCGACAGAGTTCGACGGGCATCAACTTATAACACTTTTTAATATCATACTTCACCACAAGTAAAAGAAGAGAAGAGTACTTTATACATTAATGACTTTCAAAGATTTTCCCGTATTCCATGGGCAACCCATCACGAGAGGCGGATGACTAAGGTCATTTAATGCCTTAATATGTTTGTGTTGTGTGACGAGTTTCAGTTATCACCACGGGCAGAGAAGGCAGTGTTTCATTATTGTACTTTTCTTGAAAGTGTGCATGCTGAAGCGAAGTTATCTGCACATTCAACAGCCAAAGCACTGAATATAGATCTCAGGATTCCTCAGTAACTTTATAAGTATAGAGTATCCAATTGGGAGCTCTCGTGTGGCCTTAAACATACTGAAAATTTATATATGGTTCCTGCCTCCATATTCTGTCCCGTTAAGTTACTTGATCCTAATCTGTTTCATGAGTCAAAAATGTAAATGACCAATGTGATGAACCATGAGATGAAACCAACAGACGAGAATATTGGAGGAATTCAAGGAGTGGTCCCTCAAATCCAAGAAAAAGACAATAATGGGATGAAACAGCGTTTTTCGAATGAGACATGACCATTTTCTTATCAAATTGTACTTGAGTGATGAGTGCTACATAGCTGTGGCATGAGAAAGAAGATGCATCAACGCTCCAGAAGTAGAGGATAAACTGAAAGATGAGAATGATGCAGCAGCTATTTACGTCACTTGTATGGCTGATTACAAGATAATATTCACAAAAAACAGAATCTGAATCACAATTTGCATCAGGCTGTAAAAGACAATAAGAGTAAGATTTTAGCACATAAAAAGAAAGTCTTTTAGAGAACCACTGATTTATAGAACCAACTTTATTTTCTCATTCTTATTTGCCGCTCGAACACTGTAAATAGTACCGTTATATATGGAATTTTTAAGATAGATAGATAAATATCCAGCTCTCACAGGCCCTGCAGACCACGCGCAGCTTCCACAAACTGCCTCCATTCCTTTCAGTTTTGTGCCCCATTCCTCCAGGTGTCTTCAGTCCCCAGTGCTGCTAGGTCCTTCGTCAAGTCGTCCATCCTGCGCTGCCTTGGTTCACCAGTGGGACGTTTGGTGTTTGGTTTCCCCTCTAGTGCCATCTTCGCCTGTCGGCCATCTGGCATACTTGCTACATGGCACATCCATTTTATTCTTTTACTCTTTATCTTCTGTAGGACAGTCGGTTGTCTCATCAGAAGGTAGATACCCTCGTTTTACCTTCTCTTCCATTCTCCGTTATCTAAAACTGGTTCCCTTATCCTCCTCATTACTCTTATTTCAAACATTAATAGTTTTTCCTTTTATAACCTAGTCATGTCCCATGTTTCTGAACCGTACATTACTGCTGGGCATATCACTTCTTGCAGATTTTCATCTTAGTGTTCACCGAGATCGCTTTAGCGCCGAGCGTCTCCCTGAGTGAATGCGTCCATTTCATTCCCACTGCTATTCTTTCCTTGACGTCCATTTTTATGTTGTTGTCCGTAGGAAACCAAGATCCCAAGTATTTTAACTGGTGTACTTTCTTGAACCTCTTTCCGTGTATCCCAAGAAATTCTTCCTGCTCTTGTCTTCTTCCTAATTGCATGAAATCTGTTTTGCCTCGATTCACTTTGAGTCCTACCTTCGGTGTATAAATGTCCATTTTCTAGTACATTCTTTTCAACTCGTGCTTTGCTTCACTCAGTAGTACTTTGTCATTGGGGATATTGCGAGACAATTGAAGTTACCGTCCATCTTTACTCCAGCCCACTCCTGTCGTCTACACTCTTTTATTACTTTCTCTAAGATGGCATTGAACAGAACACATGAGAGAGCCTGTCTGAGGCCTTCCTCAATCTCGAATGTTTCTGATGTGGCTCCTCGGAAACGTACTGCTACTTTGACCTTCCCATACAAGCTTCCACCCTTCTCACTAGCTTCTCATGGATTCTGCAATCACGCATTGGATTGTATGGGCTACTCCTGTCGATGCTGTCATATGCACGTTGAAAATCAACGAACAGGATACAGATAACTTAATAATATTCCCAGCGTTTTGCAAACAATGGTCTTCGTGTGGAAATGTGATCTATTGTCTATCGGTTTGGTCGAAAGCCAGTTTGATACTCCTGTATGTTGTTCTCTATGAAATGCTGAAATTTTCTGAGAATAATGATGGACAGTACCTTATAAGTTACATTCAACAGGCTGATCCCTCTGTAGTTACCACATTCCATTTACCTTCACTTCTTGTACATTAGGCATATTACAGCCAATTTCCATTCATCTGGACGTGTCTCCTTCTTCCTTATGATCCGGATCAGTTTATATATCGCTATCTGTCGAAATATAAAAATTAATAAAATTTCTTATTCTTCTATCAATCCAAGATCAGGTTTAACCACCTCTTTTTCGAGCTTCCCAAACTCCTTCTTATTGCATTGTCTTACCGAGCGACTCTCCGTGGTGACATAAACTGAGCCCCATAAGGACGTGTAATCCGTTTTCCGTATGAAATGTAATACATTATTATAAATATATGTTTACTTTAAAATACATGTTACTAATAATTGCAAAATAAGTTAATAGTTAATCCAGTCGCCACCATTATCGAGATTTTCTGCCTATTCTCTCGGCGACGACTTCTATATCGTCCTAACTTTATATGACAGCTGGTTCAAAGTATATATTGGCTTCACTTTAAGTTTCGCTTTAATGTGCAACCAAACATTTACGCCGGATTTGCATCCGGAGACATTATTGGCCAGTCCGTCGTGGACAGCCCATTGTCCTGTTTCCACGCAGTACAGAGACGGCCGCGATGTTTCGGATCATTGTCCTCTTGAAGCACCCAGGTTGTCTCGTCCGAACCAAACAGCTCCTTAACGGATTCGGAAGGCATGTTTGATAAATATTGCATATTTTGGAGCTTTTGAATAAGCTGTAAATAATTGCAAAGAGCCAAAACTGCGTTTAGGGTAACATCTGCGAACATGCACTTTTGTGAGGTGTGTGAGAGTCAGGTGAAGCAATCTTTCACGCTTCATACAGTAGGCTTTTGAAAGAGGAGTCCAGGCACAGAAAAATGATTTACAGGGAACACTACATCTTGAAGCTTCAGATACTTTGCACTCATTTTAAAACGCAACCGACAAAATAAAACTTTCAGCTCTCACAATGTTTATCTATACACTCTGCAAAAGCGCATTGATTACAGGTTCGACACCACTTCCAGAGCTGTCGCTGCGGACGTTATATTTAATATTATGGAGTACACTTTCTTGTGGAACTGCCTGTGAGTATTACAAGCTCGTTCCAATACTGCTTTCTTTGGACATCTTTACCAGTTAATGGCTGTGACTGTAGCTCATTACTTGTTCCTTCATTTCTTATATTATCTGCATTACTAGAGCCTTTCACTGAAGTAAGGAACTTTATTTCTGAAGTTCAAGGTTCTCTTAGGTCTTTTTATCTTTGTGTCAAACTTTCAACTGCATTTAGTACTGAAGGCAGTGTCATGTCTCCATAAAGTTTCACTTGGGTTTCTCATCTAGTTTCACCCGAAAATCATTTTCTTTTCATCACAGATACCAAATGTTGATAGCGATTTTATGATTTATGCCTTTCTCCTCATCATAAGATATGTTACATCCTAGATACTAGAAACTGGGCACCAATTACATCGTTATGTAACTGACGATGAGCTAAGAATTCATGGAGTATATTCCTACAAAATTAATCAGTTTAATTTTTGTTTTTGATATCTCTAGGTATCTATTGGGTGGTTGATATTATTTCATCTGTGTTGCAACAATCTCGTAAACGGTTCGTTTGTATTCCCAAGCTTACTGTGACGTTTTTGTTTCTAGTATCATGTACTTTTATCTGTATGCATTTGTGCCATTAACTATGATACACCCTGTATTATTGATGAGTTTTCTCCATCTCTTTCTGCACGAACAACCGAATTGCTTTAATTTTCTCTTACATGGTTTGTTATGATACATCGTTCCAAATTTTAAGGCTAATATGACGATTGATTTTTAGTTTTGCATGTAGTGCTTCTGGAGCGACCTGAATTGTGTTATATTTAATATTTTCCTTCTCCTCAGTTATATCTTCATTGGTGGAATTTGTCGGAGCAGCTTAGATAACCCACAGTTTTTCATCAGATCCACATTAAAAGTTGCATTTGAGTTTCTTTCATTTTACCTATTGTCCCGTTTTTCGTTTATCCTACAGCTGGATTCTGATTTACTCACGTTTCTCCCCTTGTATCCTTAAGTGTCTATCACCCTTGAAATTAAATTTTTACTTACTATTATATAAGCTTAGTCTATAACAGATCTAAGGACTCGTGCTGACCATGTGTATTTATATACAGAGTGAGTCACTGACTATTGCCACCAAGAATAACTCCGAAAGCATGATAGGAACTGAAAGGTTTGTGGGACAAAAGGTGCATTGGGCAACGGGGGCCATAATATGACGTTGGTTTTCTGTTGCTAGGTGGGGTCGCTTCAGAGGTATGAAGGTCACCTTTGATTTTTAAATGGGACACTATAGTTTGGTACTTATCTTCCAATAGCGGCTATCGAGACGAATACAATGATGTCTAACAGTAACGTCTTTGGAGGACGACGAAGGTCACAAAGGTGGCATGAACGTCCATTTACAGAAGGTGTTCGAAGTGATGACCATTGGTGTCAATGCAGTGCTGCAATCTTCTTATCCGGGGTTGAGTGGTATTCCTCATCACATCGGCACTTATCGAAGCACATGCTCTGTTAGTTCTCTCTCCCATATCCTGATATGTAGTTAGAACGTCTTTATAAACAATTTCTTTTACGAATCCCCACAAGAAAAATTCCAGAAGCGTTAAGTCTGGCGAACGAGCCGGCCATGACAAATCTCCTCCGCGTCCAATCCAACCAATGGGAATTGTCTCTGCTACTCATTTCTAGCCATCAGAGAAAAATGTGCTGGGCACCCAGCATGTTTATACCACAATCTGTTCGTTGTTCCTAAAGGTATTTCTTCCAATGACAGACCTAATGTTTCTTACAGGAATTTTCTTCGTTCTTTCCTCAGAATCCCCACCGACCACGAGTTTTGGTGTGCAACTTGGCGCAGCCAACATGGATTTTCAGTTGCCCAATAATGAATCTTATGGAAATTAACATTTCCATTGTTCGTGAAAGTAGCCTCGTCAGTAAATAAAATCAAATTAATAAATGCCTCATCGCTCTGAATCTGAAGCTGAGCCCATCGGAAGAATTTAGTGTGACGCATAGAATCCGTACCAGCTAATTCCTGGTGGAGACTTATGGTAAGAGTGATATTTAAGGCGATGCTGATCACGGGCAACGGTACTCTGGCTCGTGCCAGATTCCCTTGCTATTTGACGCGAACTAACTCAAGGCTCTCGAGCCCAAGTGGCAGGAGCACCAGTTTCCGTTCCCTCGGTAGTAACTTTCCTTTGCCGGATATGTTTGCGATACATTAAAGACCCCCTTGTTCTCAATTTATCATACACATATTTAAATGTACGACCTGTAATGTGAGTACGTCAAGGATATCTTTTAGCGTATAAGTCTCTAGCTCTCGCTGAATTTCGTTAGTATTCTCTGTAAATGAGAAGCATATCGACTTGTTCTTCGAAGGAATACGTCATTCCCATTCGCTTGATTCGACGATACTAGTCTTACCGTTTCTATTAACATTGTATAGCGAAACCATCGAGTGGTGTTTACATGTCAATGGCTTGTTAGATCGATACGCCTTATTCGGCGAATATTTACTATTTGCACGATAGACGAGAGAGAATTGTCAGAGCATGTTGCTTCGACAAGTGCCGATGTGGTAAGGATTACCACTCAGCCCATTATAAGAAGATTGCAACACTGCATTGATACTAATGGTCATAACTTCGAGATACTTCTGTAAATGGATGAGTATGCCACATTTGCGACCTTCGATGACCTTAAAAGAACTTACTTTTGGACATCATTGGCTTCGTCTCGATATCAGAAAATAAGTACAAACTTTAGCATCCCACTGAAAAAAACAAATTGGACCTTCATATCTCTGATGCGACCACACCTAGCAAAAAAACCGTCATATTATGGGCCCCGTTGTTCCATGTAACATTTGTCCCAGAATCCTTGCAGCTCCTGTCATACTTTCAGAGTTATTCTAGGAGGAAATAGTTAGTGACTTACTCTGTATATCTTTTATATATTTAAAAAATTGTTGATTATTTTCAGTTCATTATAGGCGACAAATTCTATCGGCTGTTTTACACTGTTATTAATGCTATCTTGCCATTGTTGTCCATCAGTTGGTGAATGGGTTCTTAGTTATTCTTGAATTTAGCTCTTCTGCCAAGATGGGATGGTTTTCGTTAGGTTACTTTATTCACGTGTTTCTCTACGCGTCATAGGTCTTATCTGTTTCCTCCATATTTTCCTGCTCCACTAGGTAGTTCCAACTAAATATGAGACAAACTTCAAAAAATTTTGGTTGCACTGTGATGAGGTCTCATTTACTTGTGAATACTGCCGTATATGATCTTCCCTTTTTCTGTCTGTCAACACTGCCACTACATTATATGCTGTTTGTTGAGGTGCTACTAGAACATATAACATAAGGCAATCTTCTAGATATTTAGTACACTTCAGTTCAATTTCGATTTCTATAATAACACTGTATTGGTATCACTGTTTTTAAGTATTTTGTTAAGCTCCGTCTCACTTGTCACCAGACGCTGTACGTTCCTCATATGAACGTTGAGTAAGTGTTTTATTCAGTTTTTTGTTTGCCTGGTCGTCGTCCATTGTTTTCGGCTTCCGTCCGAGGCTTAATTTGAGGCTTGTGAGTAGGAAGATTTTAACATGGACAGGTTTGGGATCTGATCGCAAAACTCCTAACTTGGAGAAACGGGTTTTGCCTTATGGGTTTGTTCCCCTAGGAACACTGGTTTGATCATTCCTGAGGAGATCTTTCCCCGCCAGGAAGATTACGCAATAGATATGAAAGACACTCCGAGCCTCTTGGCCTAACACTGCTGGGACCAAAAAAGCAAGAGTTTTCCAAATGAGGCACCAAATGAGGCACATGTTAGGCACAAACAAGTTAGAACAATGTAAAACTAAATTATGGAGAAGGTAGCCATTATGAAGGTGACGCTTTGTTTGGTCTCCCACCTACTGATTAGTACCGTTTGGGTGATACTACTCGGCACATGGCTAACGCCGTGTTAAGTTGGCGATCCATGACAATTAATACAGCAAAAGTATAAACTATGTTCAAAGCAAGAGGTTAAACAACTACTTAAGGTTGACATTCTTAGATAAAAAGTAAACGAATTTTTTTTCGTGATTTTTCGTTTTTTGCAACGTACTAGCTCAGGGGCGTGATTTCTCCTTTTGCTACAGAGCCGATAATACAACAGCACATTTCTTTGTGTAGTGAAACCAAGCTAGAGAAAAGTCCTGGGAAAAATTTGAATTTGAAAATTAATTTTAATGCCGTCACTGCATGAGATAGTGATTAATCTACAATCCAGAAACTTGCGAAAAGGTCCAAAATTGAGAAGGGCAAGTTGTCAGATATCGTTACCAGTTGTAGATCATCCCCATCCTTTGGTTTTGGTCATCAGTCTACTGACTGGTTTGATGCGGCCCGCCACGAATTCCTTTCCTGTGCTAAACTCTTCATCTCAGAGTAGCAATTGCAACCTACGTCCTCAATTATTTGCATGACGTATTCCAATCTCTGTCTTCCAGTACAGTTTCTGCCCTCTACAGCTCCCTCTAGTACCATGGAAGTCATTCCGTCATGTCTTAGCAGATGTCCTGTCATCCTGTCCCTTCTCCTTATCAGTGTTTTCCACATATTCCGTTCCTCTCCGATTCTGCGTAGAACCTCCTCATTCCTTACCTTATCAGTCCACCTAATTTTCAACATTCGTCTATAGCACCACATCTCAAATGCTTCGATTCTCTTCTGTTCCGGTTTTCCCACAGTCCACGTTTCACTACCATACAATGCTGTACTCCAGACGTACATCCTCAGAAATTTCGTCCTCAAATTAAGGCCGGTATTTGATATTAGTAGACTTCTCTTGGCCAGAAATGCCTTTTTTGCCATAGCGAAGGTTCTAAAAATATCTGGACAAAAATTCCTTTATTTTGTTAGTAGTTCAGGAACATACGTAGACATCCAGAGCATGCTATTCACGAAGTCTTATGGTTTCTTGTAGCAAAAAAAGATCAAAGGGCCTTTAATTAAAAGAAAGTCTCCTTCATTCCGAACAGAAACGTGAAGTCAATGGCCATCGCATGAGCTCTAAAAAAGGTTAGTTCCTGTAATACACTAGAGTGGAACACAGGACAATGACATTCGTGCTATCCTTCAATATTCTGTTGAAGACAACCAGAAAATTTTTGCACAATTCTAAGGGCCTAAAAAATTCAGCTTATATCACTTTGGACAACTCACTATAGTCAATGATCCTTTGTGTCTTTGAAAAGCTGTAAAACCTCGTTTTCTTCTCGTTTTCAAACTATTGTATGATATCGCTCATCATTCTCAGCTTATAACAAGGGGATGAATAAAGGAAAAACAAAATAAAATCTTACCATCACACAGTTTTCCTTTCTCTTTACATCAGATGGGTTTCCCCCTCCATATTTGTTTCCTGGAGCTTCTAGTGTACAATGTATTGAGTTCTGTCCGGCACCAAAGAATGTCTCAGATTAAATAGTTAGGGAGCGGCACCCACTGTTCCAAAGACAGCTGGTACACAGTATGTAGTGTGGTTTGTGCTTGATTTTATTTGTGCAGAGGAAACTGCGGTGCTACAGATATGTTGTCTCTATAGGGAAACCGCGTCCCCGGCTTACAACAACCACCATTTGCCAAATTAATATGTTCGTTCCACGCCGTACTCAATGCTAATGAAATGCACGCATCGCCCTGCGGACTGTTACATTATGTACACACACTACCCAGTTTTCATAGACATGGAAACTGCATCAGTTTTCAGTTGATTCTTAACTCGTTACTCAATAGAAACAGTTTCGCAGTTTCGTGTAGTCTGAACTTACGTTACTACTCCAAACCACATGCTTGTTCATAAATATAGTGTTACAGCTTATTGTCCTCTACGGGAGTCTCCTAGCTATTAATTATGAATAACAAGAACTGAAGAAAGAATTATCACTTTGCAGATAGCTCATACAGGTACCATGAAACGCCACCTCAAACGTTGCCACTGGCCCCACTTAGGTGAGGATGTATGCCCGCAAGTTTCCTCAGATATGTCGGCCCATATGTAGCAAGTGGTGGGGATATTAATTTCCACGATTCGGTCCTAATTAGAACTAGTCTCAGCTATTTTCTAGGGTCTTGCAGAACAGTCAACAGTTGCCCGAGTGTTAGTCAAACCAGGAATGTCTACATATTACATTATAATATAGGCTAGACTTGTCTTCGAAGGTGAGCACACTACTATCATACTGAAGATACTGAATAAGGGCAACACTTGTTCACCGTAAGTGTTGAATGAAAAAACGAAGGAAGATGACAGGTTAATGTCCCGTTTTTGTTAGGGACAAAGAACACCAGGTCGATTGAAGACGGATTCGGGAGGATATCGGACACGTCTTTTTCATAGGCACATGTGGGTATTTGAAGATTGCTCATGTAGTATACGTGGTGTCTATGCTGTTGGACATACCCGGTAAAAAACACACTATTATTTTATATACGTGTGTATATCTAAACGTCTATTAGTGCGATGTCACTTAACATTATGTCATTGCGGATGCATATTAGTTCGAGCGTTTGTGGTAACCGACCAGATGGCGGAGGTCAGAGACGCCACTTGCGCCGGATTGGATGGGAATTAGAGTCTGATGGGAGGCTTCTCAGGATAGCTCAGGGAGCCAAGGCATCCATTCGTGTTAAGAGGAAAATCCGGGTTCGAGTCCCTGTTGGACACAAATGTTCACCCGTCGTCCTCGTATTTATTTCAAAGCACGAACGTGACTGACGTCGTTGGTTTCCCTTGATCCGGTTTTTGCCTTAAAAGAGTCAGCGAAATCACAAACAAACCAAGTCTAAACGGCCGGACGGGTATTTGAGTCGTTTCCTACGAATGCGAGTACAATGTCAGCGCCACTTCTCTCAGTGGTAACCTGAATGCGTGAACCCAAGTCACCGCACGAAAATCAATACAAAGCATCACGGAACCCCCTCCAGACTAAACTACACTCCTGGAAATATAATAAGAACACCGTGAATTCATTGTCCCAGGAAGGGGAAACTTTATTGACACATTCCTGGGGTGAGATACATCACATGATCACACTGACAGAACCACAGGCACATAGACACAGGCAACAGAGCATGCACAATATCGGCACTAGTACAGTGTATATCCACCTATCGCAGCAATGCAGGCTGCTATTCTCCCATGGAGACGATCGTAGAGATGCTGGATGTAGTCCTGTGGAACGGCTTGCCATGCCATTTCCACCTGGCGCCTCAGTTGGACCAGCGTTCGTGCTGGACGTGCAGACCGCGTGAGACGACGCTTCATCCAGTCCCAAACATGCTCAATGGGGGACAGATCCGGAGATCTTGCTGGCCAGGGTAGTTGACTTACACGGGATACATGCGGACGTGCTTTGTCCTGTTGGAACAGCAAGTTCCCTTGCCGGTCTAGGAATGGTAGAACGATGGGTTCGATGACGGTTTGGATGTACCGTGCACTATTCAGTGTCCCCTCGACGATCACCAGTGGTGTACGGCCAGTGTAGGAGATCGCTCCCCACACCATGATGCCGGGTGTTGGCCCTGTGTGCCTCGGTCGTATGTAGTCCTGATTGTGGCTCTCACCCGCACGGCGCCAAACACGCATACGACCATCATTGGCACCAAGGCGGAAGCGACTCTCATCGCTGAAGACGAGACGTCTCCATTCGTCCCTCCATTCACGCCTGTCGCGACAGCACTGGAGGCGGGCTGCACGATGTTGGGGCGTGAGCGGAAGACAGCCTAACGGTGTGCGGGACCGTAGCCCAGCTTCATGGTTGCGAATGGTCCTCGCCGATACCCCAGGAGCAACAGTGTCCCTAATTTGCTGGGAAGTGGCGGTGCGGTCCCCTACGGCACTGCGTAGGATCCTACGGTCTTGGCGTGCATCCGTGCGTCGCTGCGGTCCGGTCCCAGGTCGACGGGCACGTGCACCTTCCGCCGACCACTGGCGACAACGCCGATGTACTGTGGAGACCTCACGCCCCACGTGTTGAGCAATTCGGCGGTACGTCCACCCGGCCTCCCGCATGCCCACTATACGCCCTCGCTGAAAGTCCGTCAACTGCACATACGGTTCACGTCCACGCTGTCGCGGCATGCTACCAGTGTTAAAGACTGCGATGGAGCTCCGTATGCCACGGCAAACTGGCTGACACTGACGGCGGCGGTGCACAAATGCTGCGCAGCTAGCGCCATTCGACGGCTAACACCGCGGTTCCTGGTGTGTCCGCTGTGCCGTGCGTGTGATCATTGCTTGTACAGCCCTCTCGCAGTGTCCGGAGCAAGAATGGTGGGTCTGACACACCGGTGTCAATGTGTTCTTTTTTCCATTTCCAGGAGTGGACAATGTCTATATGCTGCAGTTTAAAAGCCTCATCGAGTCATCGGTGCACTTCACGCCTTGCATCATTTTAAGAGAGTTAAATGGCGACTCGTCCTATCACACCACACGTATCGAACAAGCTTCAGTCCAATAACGTGTGTTTTTGACCGGATGAAGACGTCGAAGTTTACACGGCCATTGCGAGCAACAGCCTTTTGCGAGGTAACCAACTTCTAAAGTGTATTTTAGGCAATTCCCTTCGTGATGTTTGTTCACAAACTGTTTGAGGAAGACCTGCATCCATCGACACTAGCATTTCCTGTCCCGTTTTCAACCCAGAGTCACAGAGAAGGTGTGGCCCTTTTCTCTACTCCCCGTCGGTTATGGATCATTTTACACTCATTACTCTTTCGCCATTTTGTGTCGCTAAGTGTGACACACTAATACTTGTGTGTAATTTGGACAGTCCGCAGTGTTACAGCTTCAGTTCGGGTGTCTTAATTCACCAAGTGGACACGGGCAGGTCGAAACACAACAGCTCCATTCTGCCGCTTTTTCACATAGCTATATCGAACCCACTTACAACACTAATTCCATATAAACGACTGGCACAAATGCACCACCTCATTGCCACGCTTATTTCACCGCTGGAAGAGCTCATCACCTTGTGATCCTACATTATCAGCATTACTCAAAAATGAAGAGTTTCTTACTTTAAGGGGGTGTTTGCAATCGAAATCCACGTCCGACAGTCCTGATTTAAGTTATCTGTGATTTCTCTAAATCGTTTCAGGTGAATGCCGGGATGGTACCTGTGAAAGAGCACAGCCGACCTCCTTCCTCATCCTTCCCTAATCCGATGGGACCCTTGACCTCGTTGTTTGGCCCCCTCCCCAGAATCAACCAACTAATTGAAATTTGGAGAGAAGCAAATACGTCGCAATCAAGCGAATAACAGCCTGCTGAGAATGTATGAAAGGTATTTATTTGTATAGACTTTATCAACAGTTTTATAAAGAAGAAATTTTTCGTTATTTAAACATATTCTTATAATTACTACCGAAAAAACGAAGTGAATGGCGCCAACTCCCTTCTCTGCTGGATAATCCTACTCCGTTAATTAAACATCTAATAAGACCCATAGAGGAACATATATGAAAGCTATAGGGACTGTTTTGGAACCGTAAGCTACTGGATCAGAATAAGTTTTTCAGAATTTAAACAAATGACTTTATTTAGACAAGCAAACAAAATTTCACACAAGGCAAACTTTGAGACATGCTTAAAACACATCAAATATAAAGTGCACCTACCATCAAAATTTTTAGTGAGACTTCACCAAAAGGGAACTTGGGGCAGAAATTACTAAAAATCGAAACACAGCAAAGTGCACTATTGCGATTTTACGCAAGAAACGATGGGCAGCTATAATTGGAACAAATTAATGGCATCATTATTAAATATCACTGCCAACAAGATCTACTATTGCCACTTAAGAAAACTTCTGTTTGCACAACAAATTTGAAGACCCAATACCCACAGAATTTGCTACAGTAGTTTAAGAAAAGCAACGGCTGGCAGAATGTAATGGAATGCTGAGGTGAGCACAAACTTAAGCACCAGCTGCCAGCGAAAGGACCATAGGAAACTCTTGCCGTAATTAAAGTTTAGTATAACACTTACTGTTTATACGAATATTAAATTTTTCGGGGTTGTTGTTTCACTGAAGTACTGGAGCAAATATATTTACTATTAACGGACCTCCATGGTCCTATTAAGTAACAAAATTCAAACCAAACGGTACACACATTCAGTCAGGACACTTGCCACAGAATAGACCATCAGAATTTAGTGGGACCAAAGCTCAACAACGCTAATCATGTCATAAAATAGTACTAACGCCGACAAAAATTGTTTATAAATTAAGAATATGTTCTGTACATGACCTACCTTTTCTAAATCCTACTTGATAATCTCCTATATTAGGCCCTGCTTGTTCCTCTATTCTATTTAAAAGTGCTTTAGAAAGTATTTTGTATATCACTGGTAACAAGGATATGCCCCTGTAGTTGTTGGTGTCTATTTGATCCCCTTTTTATGGAGAAGTTGGATCGATGCTTGTTTCCAGTCACTGGGTATGATTGCTTTTGTCCAAATGCTTTAGTTATTTCATGAATTTTCTGCCATGCGGATAAGCTCCCTAGTTTATATATTTCTGCTACCATCCCATCCTCACCTGGTGCTTTGTTATTCTTCAATACTTTGATAATCTTTTCTATTTCTCCTACTGTAGGTGGTTCCAGTGGTGGATTTTCATGTTGTGGTTTTTGAAATTGTAATCTGTCACTAGTCTCTTCATAATTTAATAGATTTTCAAAGTATTCAGCTAAAATTTTGCAGTTCTCTTCATTGCTTAAAACCATTTTTCCATTTTTATCTTTAAAATGTAAACATGGTGAATAGAATCCGGTTAAAACTTCTCTGAAAGTCTTATAGAAGTCTCTAGCGTTGTTCTATTTCTTCAACTCTGTCTTTGTCATATTTTCGTTTCACTGATCTGATGATTTTGCTGTCTTTATCCTTTATTCTTTAAATTCTTCCCAGTGTTCATGTTTTTATTACTGTAACATTATTTCCATGGCTTTAGTCGATTGTCAGTTGCTTCATTACACAGCTTGTTCCACCATCGGTGTTTTGGTATACTTCTTCGTTGTCCCATTTCTTTCACTGACTAGCATTGTTTCTTTAATTTCTTCCCAATCATCCATTTTTCTTGTGTTTGGTGTATCACAGAATTTGTCCTGATTTTGAATGTGAAATTTAGTGTTTACTCTTTGAAATCTTCTTGGTTTTGGTTTAGGTTTGTTTGGTTGGAACATGGTGGTGGTGGTGGTGGTGGTTAGTGTTTAACGTCTCGTCGACAACGAGGTCATTAGAGACGGAGCGCAAGCTCGGGTTAGGGAAGGATTGGGAAGGAAATCGGCCGTGCCCTTTCAAAGGAACCATCCTGGCATTTGCCTGAAACGAGTTGGAACATGGTCTTTATTTCAGTCAGATAATGGTCTGAGTCTATGTTTAGGCCCTTCCTCACTCTGACATCCAAGATTTCGTTGTAGTTGCAAGTCGTTATTGCCACGTGTCCAAATTATATTTACCTTGATTTGGATTAGGTGATACCCACATTTTTTTTTCTTTCTTGCACGTTTCCTGAAAGATGTCGACATTAGTTTTAGATTAAATTATTTACAAAAATCTGTGAATCTGTCCCCATTTCTGTTGATTCTTGCATGTGGTGGATAATCTCCAACTACTGATTTAAATTTTATTTCTTTGCCAACTTGTTCATTAAAGTCACCCACTAAAATTTTTATATGTTCTTTTGGTAAAATGGATGTTTCGTGTTCTAGCATTTCCCAAAAATCTTCGACTTTGTCAACATTTGTTCTGTTATGTTGGTTGATAGGTGCATGTGCACTTATAACACTGTAACATTTATTGCTTGACTTGAACATCAGAAATGAAATTCGTTCCGATGGGGAGCTGAAATTAGTTCTTGATTACGTAAGTTGCTGTTTGACCATAAATGCGGTCCCTAATATGGTCGTACTGTTGGAATATTTATGGCTGGTTTTCCTTTGTATGTCGTGTATCCACCTGACTCAAATGCATTTTCATCCAGATACCTTGTTTCTTGTAGTGCTAATTTAAGTATGTTGCGTTGATTCTGAGTGTCTGTTAGGTGTTTTAGTTTTCCATCTTTCAAAAATGTGTTGCTGTTCAGAGTCCCCAGTAGATGTTTTTTCTTTGGTCTTATCTTTGATGAAGTACTAGGAAGCTCCGACGCTTCCGTACATGATGTTCTAGGCTCTCCAGAATCCTAAGGCCTAGTTGCACCGCCATGAATAGCGATGGAAGATTGCTTACTTCCTGGAGTTTTTTTCCTTTTGAAATGTACCATCATGTCTTAGGTTAAAGTTTGGTTTGGGGAAAGGCAGTTGAACCTTTCGATGATAAAATTCAAGTATTTAGCTTAGAATTATAAGTGAGGCCGCCAGTAACATGTGGGACAGACGCCCTCTGTAGCCGCCCACTGTGGGAACAGACGCTAATACAGAAGCCTGCCTATTCCACCAGTTCCGCCGTTCTGATAATCTTCATCGCCGCCTTCACTGCCGTTGAGGTCTTCACCGTTTCCCTAGCAAGGGACCCTCACGAGGTACTATGACCCGGGCCAGGTGAACCAAGGTCTTTTATCGAGGTGTTGCTCCTCCCCCTCCTCCTTCTTCTACCGGGGTTGGGACCGGCTTTGGCGGAGTTATATATATGGCAAAAAGCTGCGAGAATCTAATCTTTCACACACGCAAATAATGCAAAATATACGTAGCTTTTATTATCTTTAAATGTGTTTATATTTTTCATCGTTTAGTCTATAATTTTATTATTATCTAATTTTTCTTATTTGTGGTATAATTTTCTATACAGCCTTCTGAACAAGGACATCTAATGCCTGAAACAGGTTAAGAAATTAAATACCTTTTATGCAACTGATTGCTGATTATTTCTATATATACAGCTACAGTTGCTGAAGATGGATTAATCACTGAAGCGTATACAGAGGTGACAAAGGTCGTTGGACTCCTAATATCGTGTCGGGAATTCTTCTGACCGTCGTAGGGCAGCAACTCCACGTGGCATGGACTCAACAAGTCATTGGAAATCTCCTTCAGAAATATCGAGCCATGCTGCCTCTACAGCAGTCCAGAACTGCGAAAGTGATGAGGATGCAGCATTCTGTGCATGACCTGACCACCCGATTATATCTCTTAAATGTCGATGGGATTAATTTCGGGCGATCTGGGCATTCATACCATTCACTCGAATAGTCCAGAATATTTTTCGAACCAATCGTTAACAATTTTGGCCCAGTGGCATGGCTCGTTGTCATTTCTATAAATGTCATGGTTGTTTGAAATCATGAGATCTAAGTAGCTAACATTTCGAGTAAATGATCGCTTCATTTCGACGAGAAGACACAGTGAATTCATGGAAACACAGCTCACATCATTGTGGGGATACCAGCTTGGACTGGTGCCTTGTTGATAACTGGGGTCCGTGGCTTCGTGGAGTCTGCTCCACACGCGAACCATACCATTAAATTTTACCAACTGAAATCGAGACTCACCTGACCTCTCGAAGGCTTTTCAGTTATATTCCAACCAATATGGACACGAGCCCAGAAGACGAGTTGCTGGCGATGTCGCGCTTTTAGCAAGGGCACTCTCGTTCGTTGTCTCCTGCCGTGGCCCGTTAACGCCAGTTTTCGCCGCACTGTCCTAACGGACACGGTCTCGTATTTTGCACATTGATTTCTGCAGTTTTTCCACTTAGCGTTGCTTGTCTGTTAGCATGGAAACGCTACGCAAACCCCGCTGCTCTCGATCGTCAAGTGAAGGCCGTCGGCCACTGCGTTCAAACTTCCTGGCCGGACCGAGACTCGAACTCGGGACCTTTGCCATTCGCGGAAAAGTGCTCTGCCAGCTGAGCTGCCCAAGCATGAATCACGACCCGTCGTCACAGCTCAAGTTTCACCAGTACCTAGTCTCCAACCTTCAACACAAAACAGAAGCTCTCCTGCACACCTTGCGGAAGTAGCACACCTGGAAGAAAGGATATTGTGTAGACTTGGCTTAGCCACGGCCTGGGGATGTTACTAGAATAAAATGTTCACTCTGCAGCGGAGTGTGTTCTGATACTAAACTTCCTGACAGATTAAAAGTGCTTACACAAATAAGAATGACATTTCAGTGACAAGTACTGAGCAAACATTGCTGGCTATTGAAACCTTACTTCGGAGAAGGACAACTAATAACAAAGTTTCACTTTTTAAGCGTATACAAAACTGTGAAGTTGTGAAAGACATGTTTATGTACATCATCACTTCCTGCATAATCATTACTGAAGTATGACACTACGTTCGTTTTATGTGGGCCACCTTCTGCCACTGAAAACGAAGTCGTTTTAGAGTCTTATTTCTTAAAATTACTTGCCTTAGTACTGACTTAAACCAGAATTTGAGACTGAATCTGTGTGCCGGAGCAGGACTCAGACCTGGGACATTTGCATTTCGCGAGGAAGTCGTCTATCGACAGACCTAGCCGGCCGCGGTCGTCTCGCGGTTCCAGGCGCGCAGTCCGGAACCGTGCGACTGCTACGGTCGCAGGTTCGAATCCTGCCTCGGGCATGGATGTGTGTGATGTCCTTAGGTTAGTTAGGTTTAAGTAGTTCTAAGTTCTACGGGACTGATGACCACAGCTGTTAAGTCCCATAGTGCTCAGAGCCATTTCGACAGACCTATCAAAGCACAACTTTGTTGCTGATACTGGTGTCTTACAAACTGCTTCACCAGTCTCTCGTAGTAAGGACAATCATATTTAGTAATCTGCATTACGTTCATTTAAAATGGACTTATATTTACATTTTGGTTAAAAGTCGTCTCACTGCATTGATGCAGCCCACAATAATGCCTTATCCAGTGCCAACTTTATCGTTCAGAAGTAGCTTTCACCCACTATATACGAAATTATTCCTAAATTATTTATAAGATTTTTCCAGCCCCTGTCTTCCATGTCGTGTTTGCCTTCTACTGCCAAGGACGTTATACTTGCCACACATAATAAATGTCAAATCACTGTGGCCTTTCCCTTTATCAATGTCTTACGTATGTAGTTCTCCTTGCCGATTCTGCGGTGATCGTCGTATCAGTCCACCTAATGTTCAGCATCCTTAAGTAGGAAGACAAACGCTTCGACGCTTGTTTTCGGTCTTCCCACTGTCCGTTGTTCATATTGAGTGGTATACTCCAAAGTCATATGCTGAGTAATTTCAACCCCATATTAGTGCTAAATTTTAATACCGGTAGAATTCATCTGACCGGGAGTGTCCTCTTTGCCTGTGCTAGTTTGCTGTCTATTTCCTCCTTGCTTCGACAGGCCAATACTATTTTGCGTCCAGGATAGCAGACTTATTTCACTTCAGCTACTTCACGAACGTCAGTTTTGAAATTAAGTTTGCTTCTCACTTTCACAAACTATAGCAACCTCGCTTGCAAATCTGCACTCAGAACATTGCCCCCCACTCCTCTTATCCTTTCTTTTCATTCCCTTATTCCTTAATCGAAGCATAGAATGAACAGTATGGATGGAACAGTGCATCCTTATTTTAACACACTTCGTAATTCGAGCACTTCGCACTTGGTCTCACATTCTTATTATTCCCTCTTGTTACATGTATTTATTGTATATTACCGGTCTTTCGCTTCTCCTTATTCCTTTTTCTGTGACACTTTAGAAAATTTCACACCATTTTACATTGTCAAAGGCTTTTTCTTTGAAAGTCTGTCGACTTTTATTAACTTTTGCTTCCACTATCAAACGCAACGTTAAAACTGCCTCTGATATTATACTTACACAACCACAAACGTGGAGACTGCGCCACACTCGAACCCTAAATTCAGACCTTACAACTGAAGTCGAGATTCATCTGACCAGTCCACGGTTTTAAAGTCGTCTATGGGCTAACCGATATGGTCACGAGAACAGGAGAAGCGCTGCAAGAGATATGCTGCTAGCAAAGGCACTCCATCAGTCGTCTGCTGTCACAGACCATGGACTCCATATTTTGCCGCACTGTGCTAACGGATACGTTTGTCGTACGTCCCACAAAGATTTCTGTGGTTATTTCACACATCGTTGGTTGACTGTTGACACTGACAACTCTATGGGAACGCCGCTGCTCTTGGTCTTTAAGTGAAGGCCGTCGGCCACTGTGTTGTCCATGGTGTGAGGAAATGGTTTCTTGGCACACCTACGGCACTTTGCCTCTAGGAAGATTGAATTTTCTAACTATTTTCGAGTGTAAAAAGAAAAAAGGGGAAGTTTGCTGTATTACATATCCTTGTCATCCAGGCCCTAAGCCTTGAGTTGTGCTATGTTCAGTATGTGGCCTTCAGCCGAGCATTTATGTCGAATATTCTTAACACAGCGCCGGCCGGGGCGGCCGAGAGGTTCTAGGCGCTTCAGTCTGAAACCGCGCGACCGCTACGGTCGCAGGCTAGAATCCTGCCTCGGGCATGGATGTGTGTGATGTCCTTAGGTTAGGTTTAAGTAGTTGTATGTTCTAGGGGACTGATGACCTCAGCTGTTAAGTCCCATAGTGCTCAGAGCCATTTGAACCTTAACATAAGGCCTTCTGGCGTCTTAAATTAAAATCTGAAATTCACATGTTTAAAACCTTTTTAAATTTTCTTCGCTATTAGATATTCTTGTTATCCAGGCCCTAAGCCTCAGTTCTTCTATGTCTAGTGTGTGGCCTTCAGCCCAGTACTTATGTAAAATTTTGTAAAGTAAGGCCTCCAGCCACGTGTTTTCATTAAAGCAATTTTAATTACTTGTGTTCGCGCTCTCAGCCGTTAGGTTTTTTAGTCCTTTTAAAGCCATCTGCGATTAAGTTTTTTTTTAGGGAACAGTAACTGATCTTGTTCCCTTTCCACAACCATAACATGATCCGCTCTGTCCTACGAAACAAGATTTCAGCTGATTGCTAGATCAACAACGAAAGAAAGCGAGATACTGCTCGGCGCCAACCTTGCAGAGGTAACACTTGCCCACTGGCGACCCGACATCTCTGCACAAGGAAAGATCCGACCCACGTCCAGCAGGATGACCAACTGGCGAGGCCCACAAACGGTCAAAAGACCAAACACACGTCGGCCGATGAGACGACCGACCGAACGACCAACAAACGTCGTTCCCGCTCCAATCTTCTTCCGTCGGGCAGTTCGTGTGTGTCCCCAGCTGTCGGAGAGTACTGGATGTCCGGACCGCACTGGCGCTCCGTCCCAACTGAACTCGAGACAGACGACGAGTCAGAGATGCTAGCGGTTCCTTGAAAGAGAATACGACAGTGCTCTTATCGATAAGCGCTGCTGCTGCCACTCGAAGCAGGCAAGCCAGCAACTTAGTGACGCCAGTAAATGGAAGAAGAATCAAGGCGACAGTTCCGTAAAGACAAACTGTCAAGCAAGAAACAGCATGAACAGGAGCCGCGCACGGCCCAATATGTAAGTAAAATGTCCTCCCTGTACCGGAATATACACAACGGATGTACGAGTACAGGCTATAGACGCGGGATTGACGACTTATGCATATTTGAGTCTGACCGTGAGCCGTGTACAGATACTCAATGCTAAGGCGACCGACCGCGAAAAGCGGGAAATTCGGGTTCGATTCCCCGTCCGGGAAAAATTTTCGTTGTCATCATTCCATTCTACAACTAATGCGTATTTCATGGGAGCTGTATTCGCCTCAGTGCTATTGCATCGTAATTCGGAATAACATTGACATAGCAATATTGTACTTCCTAAGTATGATTGATAGAAGAAGACAGAGAAAATCCATCGTATAGAGGTGAATATCGTCACGGGATCGTTTACTCTTTGTGAGAGCATTAAGGAGATGCTCAACAAAGTTTACTGTCACGCGCTTCAAGAGGAGCGTAGTACATCAACGAAAGGTTTACTGTTGAATTTTCGATATCCTATGTTCTGAGGAGAGTCGGAAAAGATTACTTTCTTCCACATATGTCTCATGAAATGATCGTATCTAGAAACTCAGAGGTTTTGGGTGTCATACGGATCGGGTTCCCGGGTTCGATTCCCGGCGGGGTCAGGGATTTTCTCTGCCTCGTGATGGCTGGGTGTTGTGTGCTGTCCTTAGGTTAGTTAGGTTTAAGTAGTTCTAAGTTCTAGGGGACTTATGACCACAGCAGTTGAGTCCCATACAGCTCAGAGCCATTTGAACCATTTTTTTTTTTTGTCATACGGATCTCTGTCGACAAACATGGCTTAGAGTTGTTAGATGTACAAGTAGAACGTTTTCAAGTCTGAATGGTCTAAACTCGTAATCTTGCTTATCCTACCTTGCCAATATAAACATTAAAGTTCAGTGATTGACAGTGAGTTTGCATGCCCTCATTTCCTCCCAGATACGACAGATTAGCGGCCACAATGTTTTCACAACGTTTCCTCAGAGTTAGCCGCAAAAGAAGCTGATAAACCGTTAGCTGTCTGCTGTGGTAGCGGCTAAACCTTCTCTGGTTACTGAACATTCCACTGCTCTCATCGAGATCTGCTACTGAAGAAAATTCGATGACTGAAGTTTTCGAATTCATGATAGAAACCGATATCACGTATTAACTTCCTTCTGCCTGAGCTGATTCGAGGCTTCGTTTCATCTCTTGGATTACAGTGTTGTTGTTTTGCAATTTTTTAAGTAAATTGGTAACTGTAGTGCCATCAAGGATGTTTACAAATGGCAGTAGTTAGTGCAGACTCTGGGCACAATATTTTGTCTAGCGACCACATTGCCGTCCCATCATTAGGTGAACTGATGAACTGTCTGCTTGGCATCCGGCACAGAACTTTCATAACTACTTCTCCTCCTCCTCCTCCTCCTCCTCTTCCTCCTCCCCCCCCCCTATCAGATTGCCGTTGTATGTTCCATCCACATCCACTTATGCATCTCCAACCCTTGGCGCCGGCCCAATTTTCCATCCTTGATATCCACCCAGATACACGTACTGGCGGCAACCCTGCTGTTCATGTCTAACGATGAAGTCATTCGTCTTAGAATGTTTCCCTCGCCTTCTTAATCAGATTAACAGCAAGGATGCTATCACGATTAATCATCAGTTCCCTTACTCGTATCTCGGTACATTCTTTAAAGAGAAAACCGCAGAAGTTGAACGTTTGGGTCACAATCTCAGTATGATCGTAATCCATTCCGTGTATTTTCGATACGCAATGTTCCAAGACTGCCGAATTGTTAGACTGTTGCAATCTGGTGGGCAGTTGGTATTCTTGGCAACAGTGTATGTTAATACTTACTGTTTGAGCCATTGATACATTGGCACGGTATCTGATAGACCCCGGATTCCCATAGTCCGAGGTCATCTTTCCTTGTAAGTGCCCGTGATTTTAGTTAGTTTTTCCTGAGGATTCGTCCTATCTTTGAGGATATTGCACCGCAAAAGTGGTGTTGCTCTGAAGTTCTTTGTCTGTTGACACCTGTTGTGCGGTACGTGTACGACCTAGGGCTCTTGGAACTTCTCACTGCTTTTACCAGTCCTTCAGAAACTGCGTCCTCACCTGTTCAAGTAATCTGTTGAGACTTTCATTGTCAGAGAAGTTGAGAGTCCTGGTGTACGAATGTGTTGAGCAACCGGTTCCTGTGGGTCAGGTTGTGAACAATGAAGTGAAACTAACAGATTATAATGTTAAAAGTTATCAGGCAGTAATCTCCGAAAACCTCAGTAATGGGACCGTACAGCTTTTTCAAATAAAATAAGTGCGTTGGTCTGACTGGTCTTGAGTGACTAGTTTCATGAGGCACACCCATCGTTGTTGCATGAAACTCAGGATTTAATCAGCACTCTAGAACTGGCAAATACATTTAAAGTTTGATCCAGCTGTTAGAGGCATTAATCTCACAGTACACTACGAAGATGTATTTATAGAAAACAAGAAACTGAACCAGTAGGCCTATCTGATTCAGGCTGTATGACAGATGCTCTTAATTTTCCACGATATAATGGAAACGTTATAAATATATACAAATAGACAAGAAAATCTGATTTTTACACGTTAAGTAACCCACAAACATAGGAAATGTAGTATTAAAAATTGGATTGGTAGAATTAGTTCACCAAATTTCGTAACGAAGTTGAAATAATTATTTAATAAGAATACTTCATGATGATATTTTTAAATAAAAAATAAACATGTTTTCGTTATTTCAATGTACGGGCCTACACACAACTCGTCTTCTGTACACTCAAACCAAAGTATGGACAAGCACAAACGATTATGTTGTTTGTTACATTTCAGTTTCTTCCGGCTTTATTCATGATGAAATAGTTCACAGGTGAACGGCCGGATGTGTATCCGACGGGCACAATATTTCGTCAAACAGCCATGTTGACATTAGGTGCACTAATGAACTGAAGACCCCGGAATTAGTTTTTTCTTTAGCACTTATCACTCTTGCCCCAGAAAATGGAGAGTGGGCTGTCTGAAGTCATGCATTGCCATTTTCAGTCACGTTAGTGTTACACACGAGGAGCTTTCAATAAGTAATCTAACGTATTTCTTAATCAGCTAGTTACCGTTGAAAATACACGATATTTACTTTATGATATAGTGGTCTACTCCCGCTTCTGTCACTATAGTTCCATTGAGTTCCGATATGCAGCGACGCTACACGTAGCTTTTACAATGGCGTCTGTAACGGAGGTGCGTTCCTAGCAGAGAACTTTCATGAAGTTTCTTTTGAAGAAAACTAGAGCATTGCTTCTATTCACAGGTGCTTGCAGAATGCCTACGCAAACCTGGCAGTGAACAAAAGCACAGTGAGTCACTGGCCGAGGCCCCTGTCATTATACCAAGAATATAGCGCAAACCTGTCCGATCTCCCGCATCTCAGCTGGGCGCCCAGAATTGTGACTCCTGCAGTGTTGAAACGTACGGACAGTATCATTCGAGATGATCAGTGGATCACAATCAAACACTTCGCTGGGCCTCTGGATGTCTTTGTTGGTTGTGGTGACACCTTTGTTTACCAGTTAGGGTACTCAGAGACGTATGACCGCTGGGTGCCTCGCCGCCTAACAGGAGACCATAAAGTAACGAAGGACCATGTATGAGGAATTTCTTGTGCGCTACTAGGCTGATTGTTACAATTTACTTTCGAATGTCGTTTCAGGCTTTGAAAAATGGGTTCATCACTTCGGACCAGAAACGAAACGGCAATACAGGGCATCACTCCACGTCACCCCTTCACCCTCAGCCGGTAAAGTCATGTCGATGACCTTCTAGGATTCTGAAGGGGTTATTGTGTTGGATGTCCTCCATAATGGTGCAACGATCACATCTGAAGTGTATAATGCTACCCTTCGAAAAGTGAAGAAACGAGTTCAGACTGTTCGTCCCACAGAAATATAATAGACGAGCTTGTTCTTCTCCATGATAACGCAACGCCTCACACAAGTCCGCGCACACGAGAAGAGCTCACAAAACTTCAGTGGACTTTTCTTCATGCTCAATTCTACAGCCAGGATTTCGCAACTTCCATCTACATGACCTAACGGACGATGCATCATGTGGGGTAATGGGGTGGTTATTGATGCGGCAAATTGTTGGTGCCAACGTTAACCATTAGAGTGATGGCATGTGGGCGTACAGGTCCACATAGTAAAATGGCGGAACGCCGTCGCACTGAATAGAGATTATGTTTGAAAAATAAGGTTTTGAAGCCAAAGGAGTGAGGAATAATGGTGTATAGGAATCCCGAATAAAATGAACCTGTTTTTCCGAAAACAAGGTGTGTTGCCTTGCTTACTGAACGCTCCTCGTTAATTCATATATTTAACCTACACTCTGCAAAGGGCTGAAAGTGCTTTCCTTTCAGTCTGATAGGTAACTGTCTTCACGCACCTGAGGAGAGTGCGGAATTAAAATTAAAAATGAAGATCTAAGGCTATCAAGCCAACACCAGGTTAGGGACAATACAACACAGGCAGGATAAGCTGTAACGCCAGTGTGCGACGGCTCAGCCTGCGAAGTAAACATCTACACGGCTCCGAGGTACCAGATGACATGCTACGTGGAGTTCCTTTCACGGGAATTGCATAGATTTTTATTCAGTCATTTGCTTAGGAACGTGGTATTTGGTCTAATATTTCGATGATTTCATCTAATGCTCATGGATTTGTGTTATAAGCGGTGTCTGCCTGTGTGCTGTACACCTGGTTTCAGGGAGCTAGGAGTTATGTAATAGCCTTCCCTTTTCATTTTAGAGCATTGGTTATTAGTATCACCGTCACCGTCGTCTGAAAGACACTACCTTTTGATTTCCGGAGTAAATATTTTTGTGGGCCGTGTGCAGCGCGACAGTCGAGCAGTTTGAATGATGTAGAGCAGGCAGTTGGTAATCTTAGTTTGTTGCCTATACGGTGCTGTCCACTTGTATTCCGTGAGCTAGTGCCTGTATAGCATCTCGCACTTTCAATTTTGTGACATTATTAGAATCGCTTTCAGCGCCGGCTTTAAAATCACCAGAGCTAATTTTTGTTTCCAAACTTATTAATAAAAAATGGAACAGAAATGCTCCCGTTATGTTTGGATGCTGTCCTTCAACAGATGGAAGCTCTGTTGGTCACAGTGGAAAGGCTTCAGCCCACTGCCCTGAGCTTCAGTGGCATTGAGGAGACCGAGGAGATTGCTTTGGTACCTGTGGAGCATAAAGTGAAGTCACGGATTCCTGATGAAGCTGCGCGTCCCGATTCAGGCGTTCCAGGTTATCGACAGTTACCTAATGGTGACAGGTGAACAGTGGCGGGGCATGAATCACCGGGCGGGAGGTAAAACTGGAAACCGATGGGAAGGCTGTCCCTTATGTTTAAAAATTAGTTTCAGGTACTGCCTACAGCTGAAACTACGTCTGAGCCAGCCCGTGAAACCTCGCCACTGCAAGCTCCACTGTTAAACAGATGTTGGAGGCCACCAAGAAAATAGCACGCGAGTCGGGAAACAATGTCAGAGCCCACATTGTGATCCTGCCAAGTGTCTCTTCCGAGATGAAGAGGCTCTACCGATAGCTACTGAGCACACTACGTGCAAACAGCTGCTAATCGTAGCTCACGTCGGCAAGAATTACGCCTGCCACCCGGGTTCAGAAGCTATCCTCTGTTGCTACAGGTTGTTGGCTGTCTAGACAGGTAGCCTCACCAACAAGATGGTAACAGAACTATCGTTTTGTAGTGTCATTTGCAGAACAGATCGTTGAGCTCTGTTTTGGGTTTGAGTGGATGGCCTGAAATAGAAGTTCAGACGATTCTGCGACAGTATCGGATGCAATTCTTTCGATCTCCCGTACCGTGTGCCGAATTGTAGAGTGCCCCTTAATAGAGCAGGAAGCGGGTACTAGGGTAGCATAATACATACATGGTGTGCTCATCTGCGTTTTTAGGATATCCCACAGGCCCTCCATAGGCCCTACAAGATGCCTGCTGATTCCAGACATATCACCGAGCGAGGTGGCGCAGTGGTTAGCACACTGGACTCGCATTCGGGAGGACGACGGTTCAATCCCGTCTCCAGCCATCCTGATTTAGGTTTTCCGTGATGTCCCTAAATCGTTTCAGGCAAATGCCGGGATGGTTCCTTTGAATGGGCACGGCCGATTTCCTTTCCCATCCTTCCCTAACCTGAGCTTGCGCTCCGTCTCTAATGACCTCGTTGTCGACGATACGTTAAACACTAACATCCTCCTCCTCCTCCAGACATATCAGAGAAAGAAACTGTAAATATAGTGTTAGTTAACTGCGAGACAATCTGTGAATAGGTCCTGGAAGTAATCTCGCTTGTAAACAGTAACAACGGGTACTTAGTACTGGGGACAGGAAGCTGGCTGAAACCAGAGGTTAATGGCAATAAAATTCTAAACTCGAATGTGTATCGCAAAGATATATAACGGTGGTTGTGGAAGTATATTAGTAGATAGAAAAATACGGTAATATAAAGTGAGATTAGCGTAGACTCAGAAAGCTTAATAAACCATGTGAGGGTAAATATTAAGAGTTGGATCAAACATGGCGGTCGGATACGTTTATAGACCCCCTTACTACAGCAGAAGTAGTCGAGGAACAGTTGAGAGGAAACTTGGAGAATCCTTCATGCAAATATCCTGGTCAATTTGCAGTTTTTGGAGGAAATTTCAACTTACCTGGAAGACCCAAGTAATTAGGATGGGTATTAGGGCCGGAGATTCATGTGAAATTTTTCTAATTGCATTATCCGAAAATCACACTGTACAGCCAGTCAGAGAACCGACTGGTGATGAAAAGACTTTAGACGTTCTGGTGGCTAAGAGACACGAATTTTAGGCCCAGTTACCATTGGACGGGACTCGCTGATCATAGAGCCGTTACGGCATCATTGATTACGCCAATTAATAGGAGTGCAAAGAATGGCAACAAATGTTTCAGTTTAGCAAGAGCGCCAACAGACTGATTTCACGTTACCCAACAAGTCATAAAAAAAAAAAATCATCTCCAGCATTGCAAATGTTGAGCATCAATGGACCAAGCATCATGGAACATGCTTTACACCAGTATGTACGAGCAGAATTGTGAGGAATGGAAAAGACCGACAGTGGTTTGACAACCGTGTTAGGAAACTTTTACGGAAACAAAGAGAGCTTCGTTTCAAATTGTAACGTTGCCAAAGCCTGACAGAAAAAAACGAATTCAAAATTACCGGAATGAGGGAAGTTCAAATGGTTCAAATGGCTCTGAGCACTATGGGACTCAACTGCTGTGGTCATAAGTCCCCTAGAACTTAGAACTACTTAAACCTAACTAACCTAAGGACAGCACACAACACCCAGCCATCACCAGGCAGAGAAAATCCCTGACCCCGCCGGGAATCGAACCCGGGAACCCGGGCGTGGGAAGCGAGAACGCTACCGCACGACCACGAGATGCGGGCAATGAGGGAAGATTCCAATTAATAAGAAATTAAAACTATAGCTAACAACTTGAACGAAATTCATGAGAAGCTGCAGTTTTATGTTAAATCAGTAAGCGGATAGAAGCTATCTCCCCAGACAATCTTCGACCATAATGATATTGAAAAAGAGAGTGACAAAGAAAGGCCGAAATACTAACCAATGACTCACGAGGTGTTGTCACTCAGAACTCGCTCTCTAAGTCTAATTTTTGTGGAATCTTTCTGTAATCCCCCTACCCTCCATAAATTGCCAAGCCTACGATGTTTTTTTTTCGGTTGCGTTATCGCCTCCTGTGTTTATTGTTGACAAGTGTTATTGATAGATGTTGGAGTCTACTAGACCGCGCCTCGTCAACTACATACATGTTTTCTTCAGTACTGTACGGTATAGCTAAGAATGTGTTGACATGAATGTGTCATTTTTAACTTTCCCGAGTTTGATAAAATTTTTAGCCGGTCTGTGGAGGAAGGTGTCACTGACATAGATCAACAAATAAACGAAAAAGACGACAATTTTACATTAGCCAGTGATCACAGCTCTCCTATCGGAAAAGAGTAGGCCGCGCGGGATTAGCCGAGCGGTCTCAGGCGCTGTAGTCATGGACTGTGCGGCTGGTCCCGGCGGAGGTTCGAATCCTCTCTCGGGCTTGGGTGTGTGTGTTTGTCCTTAGAATAATTTATGTTAAGTAGTGTGTAAGCTTAGGGACTGATGATCTTAGCAGTTAAGTTTCATAAGATTTCACGCACATTTGAACATTTCTTTGAAAAGAAGTAGCATTAAGAGGAAGAATTTCAGCAAAGTTGTGATGGGAATCTGTCTTTTTCTTCAATGAAGTAAAGTGTCTGTTAAAATCGAATGTGTTCTCTGTGGTGATAAAATCGTGGTTCCCAGTCTTTCTTTCTGTACCTATCGGGTGGAATTTTTATCCGCAAATTTAAAATCTTGAATTTAGTTTTATTTTGAAATTTATTTGCTACAGATTTTGTAAAATTTTTCACAATGTAAAATTCAGTACTCTAAAGGTCTACTTATATGTACTATTTTAAAAGACCGACACCAAATTATGTTCCTTTGTGTGATAAATAGTAAAATGCTGCCGGCTTTGTTCACTGCAATAAAATAAACTACAAGCATTTAAAAAACACTTAAGCAATTGTAAAACTAAATATAATATAGCAGAAATTAAAAATTTCATTTAATTTTTACCTTAAATCTCGGTTTAAACATAGGGGTCCCAGAGAACGCACCTCGTGGTATACGTTACAGAAAAGTTACCTCGCGAGTTTATGGCTAAATATCGTTTCCCAAATCTGTTTCACAGAGGAATATCACACTATAATTCTTGATTTGCATCGCTGCACAAATGATGAAATGATACATATTGGAATAAGTGCCCAAGGATAGAAAATCAAACGAAAGGAGAGACCACTGAAAGTGACGGATTACTGCAGAGTATGCGAAAGGACTTGCCCCTAATTTTGAAACAGTGTACCGTAGATCTTAGAATCTTCCTAATAATTGGAAGAAACGACAGGTTGTTCCCGATTTCTCAAAGTGTACTCTAATGGACGCTCAATACTATTGGCTTATGTCTCTGACTTCGATCTGTGGTTGTAGTGTTGAGCATATTTTATGCCTGCGTATCATGTCGATTCTGGAGAGCGAAAATCGCCTGTGTAGGAAAGAACATGGATCCCTGAAACAACAATTGTGTAAAACCCAGCTCGCTCTGTTTGTCCACAATATCCAGAAAGCAGAAAATACAGGTGCCCAGGCAGATTCCTAGTGTCTCGATATCCGGAAGGCATTCGATCCGCAGTTTTGCCTCAGGAACAAAACACGATCGTATTGAGTATCAGACCAACTGAGTTACTGGATTAAAGAGTTTCTACAAAATGGAACGTAGTATGTCATTCTGAGCGGAGAGAAGTTTTCAGAGGCAAAAGTAGCTCCGGACGTACCCCAGGGGAGCGTTACAGGACCATTACTTTCGTAATGGATACGAATGGCGCAGTAGATAACGTCGAAAGTTTCATGAGGCTTGTAGCGGAAGAAGACTTTGTATGTAGAAAAGTTTCGATGCTAGAAAATTGTAGCGAAATGTAGGAAGACTTAAAGAGGATCGATGCTTAATGTAGGGAGGGAAAACTGACCCTCAACATAAACAATGTGACCTACTGGGAATACAAGGACAGAACGCCCGTTTATTCTATGATCAGAAAACTGGAGAATAGCCACTGGAGCCAGTTACTTACATAAAATATCTAGGAGTATGTTTCTGGAGTGATTAAAAGTGGAACAACCACACAAAATTAATCGGGAACGCGGCTGGTACCACACTGAGAATCACTGAAAGGATAGTCAAGAATCGTAGCCCATCAACTAATGAAGCAGCTAACAAAAAATCTTTGGAACAATACTTGAATATTATTCGTCGGTATGGGACCCACACAATATACACTCCTGGAAATGGAAAAAAGGACACATTGACACCGGTGTGTCAGACCCACCATACTTGCCCCGGACACTGCGAGAGGGCTGTACAAGCAATGATCACACGCACGGCACAGCGGACACACCAGGAACCGCGGTGTTGGCCGTCGAATGGCGCTAGCTGCGCAGCATTTGTGCACCGCCGCCGTCAGTGTCAGCCAGTTTGCCGTGGCATACGGAGCTCCATCGCAGTCTTTAACACTGGTAGCATGCCGCGACAGCGTGGACGTGAACCGTATGTGCAGTTGACGGACTTTGAACGAGGGCGTATAGTGGACATGCGGGAGGCCGGGTGGACGTACCGCCGAATTGCTCAACACGTGGGGCGTGAGGTCTCCACAGTACATCGATGTTGTCGCCAGTGGTCGGCGGAAAGTGCACGTGCCAGTCGACCTGGGACCGGACCGCAGCGACGAACGGATGCACGCCAAGACCGTAGGATCCTACGCAGTGCCGTAGGGGACCGCACCGCCACTTCCCAGCAAATTAGGGACACTGTTGCTCCTGGGGTATCGGCGAGGACCATTCGCAACCGTCTCCATGAAGCTGGGCTACCGTCCCGCACACCGTTAGGCCGTCTTCCGCTCACGCCCCAACATCGTGCAGCCCGCCTCCAGTGGTGTCGAGACAGGCGTGAATGGAGGGACGAATGGAGACGTGTCGTCCTCAGCGATGAGAGTCGCTTCTGCCTTGGTGCCAATGATGGTCGTATGCGTGTTTGGCGCCGTGCAGGTGAGCGCCACAATCAGGACTGCATACGACCGAGGCACACAGGGCCAACACCCGGCATCATGGTGTGGGGAGCGATCTCCTACACTGGCCGTACACCACTGGTGATCGTCGAGGGGACACTGAATAGTGCACGGTACATCCAAACCGTCATCGAACCCATCGTTCTACCATTCCTAGACTGGCAAGGGAACTTGCTGTTCCAACAGGACAATGCACGTCCGCATGTATCCCGTGCCACCCAACGTGCTCTAGAAGGTGTAAGTCAACTATCCTGGCCAGCAAGATCTCCGGATCTGTCCCCCATTGAGCATGTTTGGGACTGGATGAAGCGTCGTCTCACGCGGTCTGCACGTCCAGCACGAACGCTGGTCCAACTGAGGCGCCAGGTGGAAATGGCATGGCAAGCCGTTCCACAGGACTACATCCAGCATCTCTACGATCGTCTCCATGGGAGAATAGCAGCCTGCATTGCTGCGAAAGGTGGATATACACTGTACTAGTGCCGACATTGTGCATGCTCTGTTGCCTGTGTCTATGTGCCTGTGGTTCTGTCAGTGTGATCATGTGATGTACCTGACCCCAGGAATGTGTCAATAAAGTTTCCCCTTCCTGGGACAATGAATTCACGGTGTTCTTATTTCAATTTCCAGGAGTGTAGAATTAAAGAAGAAATAGAGATGACCGAAAGGAGGGCAGCATGATTCGTTACCCGTTCATTTATTAAGCGCGAAGGAGTGGCGGCGATATTCTACCCTCTCCAGAGGCAGACGCATTAAGGGTTCTGCGTGACCGTGTGGTTTACTGGCAATGTTCCGCAATCGTACTTTCCTAAAAGATTCAGCCAATATATTGCTTCCTCCTACGTATATCTCGCGAATAGACCATCACACGGGCGCTTACCAGCAATCTTTCTTTCCGAGAACCACACGTTACTGGAATAGAAAAGGGGAGAAGTAACCTCCACCAGACACCCTACGTTGACTTGCGGGGAATAGCTGTAGATGTCTCTCAGTGCATCTCTACTTTTAAGGTCATTACAGGAATGGTGTAGCGATAACTTCCACAAAAAGTCTATTCTCCACTTCCTTAAGTGAGTTCACAGAACACGTCAAAATTACAGGATCGTCCATGTGTAGTCATGACATTAAAATTACTTACGGTAGGGTTTCTCAGACCGATATTGTGTGACGCCTCAATATCCCACTTTACTGAAATCACGCCGATGTATTGCACAAGTGCACAGCTACCCGCTTTCACCACGGTCTGCTATTCGGCCGTCCATTCTTCTTCTGGAGCCACGCCTGCCAACAAATTTTCCAGCTTTTTGAGTACACTTCGATGCTGAAAAAAGCGAAGTAGCAAAAGTGGAATATGGCAGCAGTTTGAAACCAGAGATAGTTTACCGGTCATTTCCGTCCCTATTCTGAGTGGGTTTTAAGCGTGTTTAGTAATTTTTAATGTTGTTAAAGAATACTGGAAACCTAAATTCCAGCAAATGGTACAGTTTCAGGGTTTAGTGATGCCCAGGTATCATACCTTACTGTAAGAATTATCCATCTACTGTTAAACGTAACTCGAAATGACATTACTTGCTTCTGTCTGGTCTCCGGATATCCACTTGAAGTCGTCTATTTCTTCTGGAGACTTTCTTTCGTTCCCACTGTGTCTCAAATAGATCAACTTTTGGTCGGTCTCTTGGGATCCGGGCTCGATGCACAGGCAGCCCATTGCCGTTTCAATATGCTATCTTTCCTAAGCATGTTTCTTACTAGTCTTCCTTCTGGTGACTTCGTTCTAGATCTAATCCCCACTGATATTCGTGCACAAAATGTTTTATGAGCACTAGCCTTTGTTAGACTCGCGGTTTCCTGACCTTGTGTAGTTGTTGGCATGACTCAGGTATTGCATACGTCCGCTTTTAAGTTCGTTGGTCATGACGACATGAAACTTACTGGATGTCGACCCACTCACATCCGTTCCTGATGGAATATTTACTTTAGAGTTTTCACAATAGAGGTAGATTTCCTAGGGCATGTCTGTAATTCCTTTATGTTAGATTTTAACCAATTGAATGTTTCTCCCAAATATTCCGATTATCATCCCCAAATCCATTGCTTCACAGGTAACTTGCAGTTCTTGAACTATAAATGTTAGTTGTGTGAGCGTATGACCAATGCACGCGATGGTGTCAGCTATGTGAATGTATTTCACTGATTGGCGAACGATTTTAGTTTCACGGCACAGTCCAAATCTTTGTATAATTTGCGGCTGGTGTAAACATATTTACAGTCACCGTATCCTCTTACGAAATTCTAGTGAGTGCTGTGATTCTAGCGTTCATGAGTTCTTCATCTGTTCTTAACCTTTTGATGCTATCAATACTACTCTGCTTAGAGAAGTTTCACATGTATCCTGCAAAGGCAATAAAGAAAAGCAGATCTTTTTCTTGCTCGTACCATTCGAAGATGTCCTGCGTATCTTTAGCAGGACAGTAAAAGTTTATCATTGTATTACTAGACTGTCTCATGGAGCATACCTTGCTGATGTTGTTTGTCTGTGACCAGTTTACTGTTGTCTGCCATTGCACGGTTCTAACAGGTATCTTACGTCGCTGCAAGAGAAGAAACACTTGGCGTCAGCAAGATTTTTTTCCTTTTCAAAGTTTGGTAATGTGTTAAAATGTTTAATGATATAATTCTCTCCGTTATGGTACGCTTCATACTTTTAATTCTGCTCCGATTTAATTTTATTCCATACCTTAATTAAAACTGACTACGTTTAGACCGTACCAAAGTACACCAGTCTGATGGATTATACTACATATTTTTATTTTAATCCTTTAAATAAACAGCGAATACTCGTTTGTATTTCGTATTTTAACATTTCAGACTCCTCTGATGTTAGTTCGATAGTGAAGATTGTGCAATAGTTATGACCACAACGTAACACTGTTTTAATCCAACTACCGAAGTAGTTGTGGCAGATAGTTACGATTCTATACATTTAGACGTTCACTCATTTGTAGCCAAAACGCCACATCTACAACCGACTCACACTAGATATGTAAAATGATTAATATGCTTAAAAAGTTCATTTACTTATCTCCCTACCAACAGGTCTCACATCATAATTAATTACTTCAACCCTAACTTGTCGTATTCGACGTATTTTCGGCCTTTTCACCAAACAAACTGACTGTGAACTTCATTTACAATTGAGAACCTGCAATTTGAATTTGTGATGCCAACATATATTTCTGCCCTTCTACGCTGTTTTGCATGATACTTCATATTCTGTGCTCTTTTTCGTAATGTGGCAATTCAGTGCCCATTTCTACGTCGTTGGGGTATACATGCACTTACGCCAGCCAATCATGTTCTTTTGACAGCTATTACTGTTACATTTCCCTTTGTGAACAACGTATTAGCGCCACCATCGCCTAAATATGAGGAGAAAGAAGTATAAAGTAAATTTAACTGCTGAAGATACTCGTACTTTCGCAGACCTAGGTGAAAGTTTTATTAGTGTGTTAAAATGCAGCCATTGTTGACATTAATATATTGACGTTGAAAGGAATTAATGTGTTGTGAAAGTCATTGAAGGGAATCAGAGTGTTTCAAAGAGCCCATAGTTGTATTGATGAAATATTTTACTTACAGTTTCCATTTCGATTTTTTCTTTACATCTCTTGAGTTGAAACTGATGAATGGTCAACGACAATGTAAAGAACACTCAAAATTTAAAGGCTCGATACAGCAGAAAGTTTGCTTGAAACTGACTCCTAACAATCTTATTTATTTTATTACAATCTCATTTACTGTCTTCATATTTGCACAACCTAAAAATTCAGTGATTATTCGAAAAGTATTACAGTGCAACTCGCGTGGATATAGCGTCCTCATACGGCAATGTACACTCCTGGAAATGGAAAAAAGAACACATTGACACCGGTGTGTCAGACCCACCATACTTGCTCCGGACACTGCGAGAGGGCTGTACAAGCAATGATCACACGCACGGCACAGCGGACACACCAGGAACCGCGGTGTTGGCCGTCGAATGGCGCTAGCTGCGCAGCATTTGTGCACCGCCGCCGTCAGTGTCAGCCAATTTGCCGTGGCATACGGAGCTCCATCGCAGTCTTTAACACTGGTAGCATGCCGCGACAGCGTGGACGTGAACCGTATGTGCAGTTGACGGACTTTGAGCGAGGGCGTATAGTGGGCATGCGGGAGGCCGGGTGGACGTACCGCCGAATTGCTCAACACGTGGGGCGTGAGGTCTCCACAGTACATCGATGTTGTCGCCAGTGGTCGGCGGAAGGTGCACGTGCCCGTCGACCTGGGACCGGACCGCAGCGACGCACGGATGCACGCCAAGACCGTAGGATCCTACGCAGTGCCGTAGGGGACCGCACCGCCACTTCCCAGCAAATTAGGGACACTGTTGCTCCTGGGGTATCGGCGAGGACCATTCGCAACCGTCTCCATGAAGCTGGGCTACGGTCCCGCACACCGTTACGCCGTCTTCCGCTCGCACCCCAACATCGTGCAGCCCGCCTCCAGTGGTGTCGCGACAGGCGTGAATGGAGGGACGAATGGAGACGTGTCGTCTTCAGCGATGAGAGTCGCTTCTGCCTTGGTGCCAATGATGGTCGTATGCGTGTTTGGCGCCGTGCAGGTGAGCGCCACAATCAGGACTGCATACGACCGAGGCACACAGGGCCAACACCCGGAATCATGGTGTGGGGAGCGATCTCCTACACTGGCCGTACACCACTGGTGATCGTCGAGGGGACACTGAATAGTGCACGGTACATCCAAACCGTCATCGAACCCATCGTTCTACCATTCCTAGACCGGCAAGGGAACTTGCTGTTCCAACAGGACAATGCACGTCCGCATGTATCCCGTGCCACCCAACGTGCTCTAGAAGGTGTAAGTCAACTACCCTGGCCAGCAAGATCTCCGGATCTGTCCCCCATTGAGCATGTTTGGGACTGGATGAAGCGTCGTCTCACGCGGTCTGCACGTCCAGCACGAACGCTGGTCCAACTGAGGCGCCAGGTGGAAATGGCATGGCAAGCCGTTCCACAGGACTACATCCAGCATCTCTACGATCGTCTCCATGGGAGAATAGCAGCCTGCATTGCTGCGAAAGGTGGATATACACTGTACTAGTGCCGACATTGTGCATGTCCTGTTGCCTGTGTCTATGTGCCTGTGGTTCTGTCAGTGTGATCATGTGATGTATCTGACCCCAGGAATGTGTCAATAAAGTTTCCCCTTCCTGGGACAATGAATTCACGGTGTTCTTATTTCAATTTCCAGGAGTGTATTTGCCGTGTGTTGATTTTCTCCATTGAACGCTTTGTAGGCGTCGTTAACTGTATAAGTTAATCTTTACTTGTTGACAGTACACTGCAGACCTGTTATTGTTGTGGTGCGAGTTAGTTGTAGTTGGTCTTTCGGCCAGAACGGAGAGAACCTTGCATTGGTTGGCATTGCTCGGTAGCCGTCTTAATGATATTGTAGCGTGTCCGTTGCCGCGATCGGTCGTTGCTTCAGTTTCAGAGTGGAAGCGATTGGTAGCATATTTTGGCAAGTAGACTGAAATTCTGAATGTTATCAGAAGCGTTACTGTTTAGTTGGTGTTTGAATAAATTACAGTTCATGAGCCCTAAACAATCGACACTCTCACTGATATCAGTCATCTTAATATCCTTGGAGGAATTATTTAATGAGATTAGCTATATGGAAATCTTGTTGGAATAGGAAGCACAGACTGCGACCTAATATGGCGGGCCTGGACGAAAACGGTCAGGGCCCTCTTAAACTGACTAATTGATTTAACAAACCTATCTAGACTGAAGTGACAAAGGTCATAGGATACCCCCTAATATCGTGTCGGATCTCATTTAGCTCACCGTGGTGCAGCGCCTCGGAGTGGTGAATGCTCCGAAAGCTCTTAGAAGTCCCCAACACAATTATATTGAAGCAATTTGCCTCTATAGCTGTCCATAATTGCGAAAGTGTTGCCGATGCGGAATTTTGTGCACGAAATGACCTGTCGATTGTGTCTCATGTCAAGTGATATGGTTGGCCAATTATTCGCTCGAACTGTCCACAATGCTCTTCAACCCAATCACAAGCTATTGTTGCCTAGTCAAAAAAATTCCATCCACGAAGTCTATGAATGGCTACAAATGTTCTCCAAGTAACCGATCGTAACCATTTCCTGTCAGTGATCGGTCCAGTTGCACCAGAGGACGCAGCCATTCCACTAAAACACAGCCCCCACAATTACGGATCCACCACCAGATTGCACAGTGCCTTGTTGTCGGCTTGGGTGAAGGCTTCGTGGGGGCTGCGCCGTTCTCGAACCCCTCCATTAGCTCTTACCAACAGAAATCGGAACTCATCGGACCAGACCGTGGTTTTCCAGTCGTCACGGTCCAGCCGATACGATTACGAGTCCAGGAGAGGTGCTGGTGGCGATATCTTGCTGTTACAAACACGCTGGCGTCGGTCATCTTCTCTCATAGCTTATGAACGTCTAATTTCGCCGCACTGTCCTAAAAGATACATTCGTCGTACGTACCACATTCATGTCTGCTGCTATTTCACGCAGTTTTGCCTTATGTAGACGATACTACCGTTAACTATATACGTGAGTATCGCTATCTCATGATTTTCACCTCAGTCTGCATGTGAACGACGTTCCTGTTATTAGGTGGGTACATGTAATATTACCCACATCAGTGGAAGACGTTTTTCCTTCCGGTTGTACCTCTACAGGGACCTGCCCTGCAACACAGCCCATTTTTTATTACTCACTTCGAGTATGATGATATTCATCATGTAACAGCAATATTTAATGTTGCCAGGAGCTTAGGATTTTCCTATTTGTGCAGCTGCTATGGATCAAGGTGTCTGAGTTTTGTCTACATTTCTGGAGTTGTCACACGACAACCCTGATTCAAAAAATACACTCCTGGAAATTGAAATAAGAACACCGTGAATTCATTGTCCCAGGAAGGGGAAACTTTATTGACACATTCCTGGGGTCAGATACATCACATGATCACACTGACAGAACCACAGGCACATAGACACAGGCAACAGAGCATGCACAATGTCGGCACTAGTACAGTGTATATCCACCTTTCGCAGCAATGCAGGCTGCTATTCTCCCATGGAGACGATCGTAGAGATGCTGGATGTAGTCCTGTGGAACGGCTTGCCATGCCATTTCCACCTGGCGCCTCAGTTGGACCAGCGTTCGTGCTGGACGTGCAGACCGCGTGAGACGACGCTTCATCCAGTCCCAAACATGCTCAGTGGGGGACAGATCCGGTGATCTTGCTGGCCAGGGTAGTTGACTTACACCTTCTAGAGCACGTTGGGTGGCACGGGATACATGCGGACGTGTATTGTCCTGTTGGAACAGCAAGTTCCCTTGCCGGTCTAGGAATGGTAGAACGATGGGTTCGATGACGGTTTGGATGTACCGTGCACTATTCAGTGTCCCCTCGACGATCACCAGTGGTGTACGGCCAGTGTAGGAGATCGCTCCCCACACCATGATGCCGGGTGTTGGCCCTGTGTGCCTCGGTCGTATGCAGTCCTGATTGTGGCGCTCACCTGCACGGCGCCAAACACGCATACGACCATCATTGGCACCAAGGCAGAAGCGACTCTCATCGCTGAAGACGACACGACTCCATTCGTCCCTCCATTCACGCCTGTCGCGACACCACTGGAGGCGGGCTGCACGATGTTGGGGCGTGAGCGGAAGACGGCCTAACGGTATGCGGGACCGTAGCCCAGCTTCATGGAGACGGTTGCGAATGGTCCTCGGCGATACCCCAGGAGCAACAGTGTCCCTAATTTGCTGGGAAGTGGCGGTGCGGTCCCCTACGGCACTGCGTAGGATCCTACGGTCTTGGCGTGCATCCGTGCGTCGCTGCGGTCCGGTCCCAGGTCGACGGGCACGTGCACCTTCCGCCGACCACTTGCGACAACATCGATGTACTGTGGAGACCTCACGCCCCACGTGTTGAGCAATTCGGCGGTACGTCCACCCGGCCTCCCGCATGCCCACTATACGCCCTCGCTCAAAGTCCGTCAACTGCACATACGGTTCACGTCCACGCTGTCGCGGCTTGCTACCAGTGTTAAAGACTGCGTATGCCACGGCAAACTGGCTGACACTGACGGCGGCGGTGCACAAATGCTGCGCAGCTAGCGCCATTCGACGGCCAACACCGCGGTTCCTGGTGTGTCCGCTGTGCCGTGCGTGTGATCATTGCTTGTACAGCCCTCTCGCAGTGTCCGGAGCAAGTATGGTGGGTCTGACACACCGGTGTCAATGTCTTCTTTTTTCCATTTCCAGGAGTGTTTATTAAAATTTTTTTCCAGCTAAAACGAAAGAGTCATGTAGTGGTTAGCTAGCTAAACATCGACCATCGTACATGTGAAAGAAAAAACTCATTAATTTTTGTAAGAATGTTGTGATACCTTTTGGTAGCACGAGATCAATATAATTCAGAGACTAAGTTGCTACATTAACTATTAATTGCTGCCGTATCTGGAAGTATTGTGCTAAAACCTCATATAAACTGCAAATACTTTGCTGCACTTCATTAAAAATTTATGCGTCGGTGATCTGAAAGCCTGTTTATGAAACATGATAAAGGAATTCGACATTCATTTTGACAGGAAATTCTAACATGATCATTATACCTCAATTTTGGACGGACCAAATATAATTACTAGATTAAAAGACAGTTAAATATTTAAATAGAACATAAATGCTTAATAGGTCTTCCTCCAATGAAAGCGTTGTAATGAAAAACTAATTAACGTTAACAATGTCTGCATTTTAACGACTAATAGAACTTTCACCTGGATCTGTGAAAGTATCTTCAGCAGTCGAATTTACTTTATACTTCTTTCTCCTCGTATTTAGGCGATGGTGGCGCTAATACGTTGTTCACAAAGAGAAATGTAACAGTAGTAGCTGTCAAAAGTTCATGTATACTCCAAAGACGTAGAAATGGTCACTGAATTGCGGAGCGCATATTACGAAAAAGAGCACAGAATCTAAGGTATCATGGAAAACGGCTAAGAAGGGCACAAATATATGTTGGCACCGCAAATTCAAATTGCAGGTTCGTAATTGTAAAGGAAGTTCACAGTCAGTTTGTTTGGTGAAAAGGTACAAAATACGTCAAATACGACAAGTTAGGTTTGAAGTAATTAATTATGATGTGAGACCTGTTGGTAGGGATATAAGCAAATGAACTTTTAAGCATATTAATCATTTTACATATATAGTCTGAGTGGGTTGTAGAAGTGGCGTTTTGGCTACAAATGAGTGCACGTCTAGATGTATAGAATCGTAACTATCTGCCACAACTGCTTCGGTAGTAGGATTAAAACAGCTTTACGTTGTGATCATCACTATTGCACAATCTGTACTATAAAAATAACTTGACAGGTGTCTGAAATGTTAAAATACGAAACATAAAACGAATATTGGCGGATTATGTAAAGGATTAAAACTAAAATATGTAGTATAATCCATGAAACGGGCATTCTTTGATACAGTATAAACATCGTTTATTTTAATTAAAGTATGAAATAAAATTAAACCGGAGAAGGATTAAAAGTTCGAAGCGCACCATAATGGAGAGCGTTGTATCATAAATCATTTTAATACATTATCAAACTTTGAAAAGAAAAATAGCTTCTTGATGACAAGTGATTCTTCTATTGCAGTGACGTAAGATAAGACTTAGAACCGTGTGATACCACAGGATTACGTACAGTGGGACACAACAGTAAACTGGTCACAGATAAACATGAGCCGCAAGGTATTTCCATGAGACGGACTAGTAATATTATGATAAACTTTAACTTTTCTGATAAATCTGCGCAGGACATCTATGAATGGTACAAAGTGAGAAAACGATTAGCGTTTCTTCATTGTTTTCGTAGACTACATGGGAAATTTCTCTAAGCAGAATAGTAGCTGATAGTATGAAAAGGATAAGAGCAGATGAAGAACTCACGAACGGAAGATTCACAGCATCTAATGGAATTTCGTAAGAGGACACGGTGAGTCTAATTTTGTTTACATCAGCTGCAAATTATACGAAGATTTGGACTGTGCCGTGAAACTAAAATCGTTCGCCAATCAGTGAAATACATTCACATAGCTGACACCATCGCGTGCATTGGTCATACGCTCACACAACTAACATTTATGGTTCAAGAACGGCAAGTTACCTGTGTAGCAACGGATTTGGGGATGGTAATCTGAATACTTGGGAGAAACATTCAATTAGTTAAGATGAAACATAAAGGAATTACAGTCATATCCGAATGAATCTTTCTCGATTGTGAAAACTGTGATGCTAAAGTAAATATTCCATCAGAAATGGATCTGAGTGGGTCGACATCCATTAAGTTTCATATGGTCATGACCAACGAACTTAAAAGCGGACGTATGCGATACCTGAGTCATACCAACAACTACACACGGTCAGGAAACCGTGACTCTGACAAAGGCGAGCGCTCATAAAACATTTTGTGCTCGAATATCAGTAGGGATGAGATCTAGAACGAAGTTACCAGAAGAAACACTAGTAACAAACATGCTAAGGAAAGATAGCATATTGAAACGGCAAAGGGCTGCCTGTGCATCGAGCCCCGATCCCAAGAGACAGAGCAAAAGTTGATCTATTTGAGACACAGTGGGAACGAAAGAAAGTCTCTAGATGAAATAGACGACTTCAAGACGATATCCGGAGACCAGACAGAAGCAAGTAATGTCATTTCGAGTTTCATTTAACAGGGGTTGGATGTTCTTACAGTAAAGTAAGATACCTGGGCAACACTAAATCCTGAAACTGTACCATTTGCTGGAATTCAGATTTCCAGTATTCTTTAACAACAGTACAAATCACTAAACACGCTTAAAACCCACTCAGAATAGGGACGGAAATGACCTGTAAACTATCTCTGGCTTCAAACTGCTGCCATATTCAACGTTTGCTAGTACGCTTTATTCAGCAGTGATGTGTACTCAAAAAGTTGGAAAATTTGTTGGCAGGCGTGGCACCAGAAGAAGAATGGACGGCCGAATACCAGACCGTGGTGAAAGCGGGTAGCTGTGCACTTGTGCAATACATGCGGCGTGATTTCAGTAAAGTGGGATTGCTTTTGCTGGTGGCGCAGTTTTCTCCATGAATACTTACAGCAAGTAGCTTGGAAAGAGACGACATGCCATTTCAACAAAAAAAGAATTAACACATTTGGGAGCTGATCGTTTGTTCCTTCAGGGTACACAGAGCGCCTATAAATAACCTGTGAACTAACTACAGACACGACTGTCTAAATTGATGAGAGAGAAAGCGTCCACACAACAACCACCCATGAGGGCGCTGCAGCTATGAGTGATATCTGTGTCTCTTGTATTTCTATGAATAGTCAGTTATCAAATATCTCAGTCTTGCGCCAGCAGTCACCATAGTTTCTATTGTACGGAGTGCAGGCATGTGTGAACAATACATTTACGAATCTGACTGATTTGTGGAAGTGAATATCTAATGCAGTAGTTGGAAATTATTATAAAGGCGGATTCCCCGGTGGTAACAGCACCATATCTGTACCATACATGTATCGAATTAACAATGAAAGTAGTATACATATATATAAGACATAAACAATCGTAATTACATAGTTCCTTTCGTAACATAAATAACAAAATAACTCTTTTGCATTTCCTTGATGGAAACTGGTATAAAGGCACTTACTGTCCTTTTGTGTTCCTACGTAGTCAATGTTTTATCCGAAATTCGTTCTTTCAAACTACCTCGAAAATTCTCTTCGGTACTGATTTTGTTAGGGGCTGCAGTTCTAGCAGTGAAACTGTTACTCACTCTTCATGGGTCCCTCTTTTCAGCACACGTATTGCCTTAAGTTCAACAAGTAGATGATAGTGACCGCTTGTGGCCCTTGCTTTGCGAAAAAGTAATATTTGCTACTCCTCAGTTAATTTTCTTCTTTACCCATATTTTCTGTTTTGTCCATATTTTTCGGTCAATAACTGTACTTGAGCAGTTCAGCTTCTTGACAATTTAACGATTAGAGTATCCCATTTCATTGTATATACCGATATTTCCTTTTTCGTTGCATTATAACAGTTTCCGCGTGGCATTTCCACGGTCGTCGTTTATGTACACAACAGGCTCTGTTACTAATGGTGGCTGTTTTCCATTGGCAATAAAGGCACGTACGCACTCACTAAAAATGGACAGAGACACTGCGTTTATACCGAGTTCCACTCTCTACCAGCTGAATCGTATAGTTATGCCTTGTTATATAGGGTACTACTGATGTCAAATCGGTACCAGTTGACTACATTTATCGGTACACTGTATTTCTTAGTCTTGGATATACCTTGTGTACAGGTGATCCAACCTGCAATATTAATTTTCCTGCAAACATCCATTCCTTTGTACAGATTTCCACTTCTGTATGCCAGTATTATATACCAGAGTCATCTACCAATGAACACTAAAAAGGCATTGCTAGGGAGGAATTGTTCTGCTTTGGTAGGAGACATAGTCACACGAAGTACTTTGGCGGACTAGAGATAAAATCTGGAATCCAACCACGTAGCCCTAGTTCCAAAAGAAACAGTTGCGAGACAAATGGTTCAAATGGGTCGGAGCACTATCGGATTTATCATCTGAGGTCATCAGTCCCCTAGACTTAGAGCTACTTAAACCTAACTGACCTAAGGACATCACACACATCCATGCCCGAGGCAGGATTCGAACCTGTGACCGTAGCAGCAACGAGGTTCCGGACTGAAGCGCCTATAACCACTCGGCTACAGCGGCTGGCTGTTGTGAGACAACAGGCTATGTGTCCCCTATTGGACTGCGTGCTTTTGGACAGACGCATGAGAAGCATAGCCGACAGTGATAATAGGGGCGTGGCACCAGTGTCGGAGAATATTTGTAGCGTTGAGAAAATATTTGACTTAGAATGTCGGAAGTACAGTGAACAGAATAAGAGTTTCTGCAAATATCGAAGACGATTTGTGCATTTGTAAGAGAAACATCGAACACTTTTATTGACAGAGAAGATTGTGAACATTACATGTGTGGCTGTCTTCGATGCATTTGTTATTCTGGAAACTGTTACGCTGCCGTCGAAATCCTCAATAAGCTATGTTGTGAGTTAGCGAGACACAGTTAAATGTTTCTGAGCATCACTTTCAAGTTGAATCTTTCCGTTGTGGCTAGACAGAACGAGTGCTGTGACACTTTGTGAGACGAATTAGGGACGTTTACACTTCTCCCAAGGATTAATTCTAGTACTATCACTAGACACAGATGCTTATAAGCTTAGGAAACACTGCGTAGGTAGGTTCAGCAACCAAATTATTTATATGTATTCTCCACCCATTTTTACTCGTCCGATTGCCGAAAACGTACATTTGAAATAAAGGTGGCAGTTACATAGTGCTCGGTCTCACTTGCAGAGTACCTGTCTAAAGGCTTCCAGGAGCAATAAGGGAACTGAGTTTCAATTTTCATATAATCATTCAATGAAATGTCTTAACTGCGCGTTTCTCGGCTTTCATTAGTCTTCCTTGTAACGTCTTAAAGAAAGCGTTACATTTTGTAGTCTCCGATTAAGCGGCTTTCGGAAATAGAGACACCGGATAGGGCTTACACCAAGGGGTGACTAGGCAGTCCAGGGGTGAACGAGGATGGAGAAAGACGTCCTTAGTTCAAATTTTAACTTGTTGTATAATGTGTGATTATTATTCAAAATATATGTGAATGGTACAAATTCCATCAGGATGTCTCTCGTGACAATTACAAAAATGTGTTGGCATCCCTAAAACAACGTTTTAATACACACAGCAAACAGCTAGGCAGCCAACTTATCACTGATAGTGATCCTCATTGTGGTCAGAGTGATTATCTGCGTAAGAAAATGTAGAAGACGCAAAGGTAGCGCACAGACCATTCGCGACGTGCCCCTGAAGCCTACTTGTCAGTCTCTAACATCCGTGAGAAATGTCTGGCAGCTACAACCAGCTTACATTTTCGATTACATTTTCAGCAGCAGAGACTTGTGCATATGTTTCATATGAATCACGAATGGTATTCTGTTTGAGGTGCGAAGTGGTCGTGATGTGTCGCAACACAATCCGAAAAGCTTGCAGATTATGTAAGCACTGGATGCAGATAACTTTAAAGATTGTGAGCGTAAGTTTTAAATAATAAGGCTTGAGGTACTGCTGAAGAAAAGTTACACGATATAGGTCGACCCTTTTGAAATAAACCTCACGTCTCGAGATTAGTCGGCAATAAAAGCGTAACTCTTTGCCTGCGTAGGGTGCTAGCGGTTTTCTTCGTATGACTGGCACCATTAAGATATCTGAAAGCACTCGGCTCTGATTAAAGATGAGCAGACATTGTTCTTTAGCTAATCTGCACTCAGGATTGTACAGAGATTATCATAATATGATACCTTAGGCTAGCCGGCCGCGGTGGCCGTGCGGTCCTGGCGCTGCAGTCCGGAACCGCGGGACTGCTACGGTCGCAGGTTCGAATCCTGCCTCGGGCATGGGTGTGTGTGATGTCCTTAGGTTAGTTAGGTTTAAGTAGTTCTAAGTTCTAGGGGACTTATGACCTAAGATGTTGAGTTCCATAGTGCTCAGAGCCATTTGAACCATACCTTAGGCTATGCCTCTGTATGCTTGTGCAACTACAGAAGTCACGGGTTTTGCCTTGTTCCCAGAAACATAGTCAGTTACAATTCGATGTTGGATATGTGAGTAGCCCAGATAACTGCTGAAATTCCTGTATTCAAGAAGGAAGAAATCTTTCGTGATATACTATCGCATGTTCCCTGATCCTAAACACTCATAGTAAAATAATTCTAAAACAAAATATTGCACGGTACTAGGAAACATTTAGAATTAGAGGTCTTCCACTTACGATTCGTCACATAATGTATTCACTCACATTAGTAACTCGTATATAGCATCTGTCAACACAGAAATTCGTAATGTCAGCTGCAGTGAGACTAAGGAAGTCTGTAATTTTCTCCAGACCATAGCTGCTCAGTGTCGACGAAGTTGACAGATTATACTTGGTTGACAGGTTAAGGGATCCAGTCACAGGTCAGTGGTCAACGTCTGACTTGATGCTGAACTTCAGCTCTTCAATTTGATAACTCCGTCCATCAGAGAGAGGAGAATGATTACAAATGAACGCAGTATTTCATCTATAACCTGCAGCTAACTGGTGGTGCAATCCGTCCTTTAAGAATTACGACGAAATAAAAATATATTGCAGTGAATCCACAAACAAAATATTTTTTGCTGCTTGTGTTAAACAAATCCCATTAATTTGGGAATAGCATCCTCTTGAACATTCAAATTGAATACTGTACCCTGTGGAAATATGTTTCATTCTGATTATTTCTGATACCATCATCTGGCGTATATGGTATCCTAAAGCATGAGTTTACATTAGCACTGTCATAGAGTAGTTGTTGACAGATCAGCTGAAAGGATTATGCATAGAGGTAAAACAAGTTACCATGCAATAATAATAGAATGTTACCAGTATTTGATACCTAAGGCTTTGTAAAACGATGCAGATCACTGTCGTTTCAAAAGTTTGGATCAAATAACGAATACGAGCCACTTGAGTGTAATATCAGACATTAAACCTAAATAACCACTGAGTGTGGTTAGGGTTGTAAAGATATGACTAAATTCTTTACACAACGAAATAATTTCTGTATTGTTGCTTATGCATGCCAAATTATATTCCATTATAAAATATTATAACATAAATAATAAACATTCTTTACAGCTAGCAGTACAAATAATATAATAACATAAAACAGGATATAGTTGTTTAAAAATTATGGTTTTGAATCATATATTCGTGCAATATGACAACAAAGTAGCTACGAATTTCATCAACTGCATGTATCACAAGAGACTAGAACTCCACTTCCGCATTTAGGCTCCAATATGGAACAAGAACTCTATTCAGAATGATTTCTCACTAGAATATTCAGTCATCTGATATTTGTTTACAGATTTCAAGATTAGTGTTTTCCAAACCGGAATTCGAACCCTCAATCTTTGCTTTCTTGGGCAAGTGATTTACCGACTGAGGTATCCAACCATGACTTACGACACGCCGTCGGTGTTGTATTTCTGCCTGTGTCTCCCTGCTGTATCTCAAACTTCATAGAGCTAACCTTTTCTGTCTAGCATTCCTGGAGGAAAGAAAACTTCCGAGGCGTTGCTTTAGAACAGTCTTGTCGATTGCTCCCAGAATTAAATTTCTTTCTGAAAGATAAGGAGAGCTTCCATATAGACTGCAAAGAAGGAAACAGGTGCTGATGGAGGTAATGTTTTGAGAGCAGAGGCTTGAGCCGTTGTAAAAATTGCTGTCTTGAAGAGTGCGCCGTAGCGCGCAGTGTGAAGCAGTGGACCTCCATTTTTGGCGGTGGCGCCGCTGTGGCAATCGCAGCTTTTGTGTCTTCCTCTGGTGGGAAAGGGGAAAGGTTGCCTGTTCACGTGCAGTTAAGGGGCGGATAAGCTCGCCAGGGTGAGTCTAGTCAGGTGGTCAGCCGGTCAGTGTGGGGCAGTCAGTGTTTGTCTGTCGTTCAGAGTGATAGTTTGTGTTAGGCCGCCAGTCTGCTCGAGTTTGTTCAGGCAATGGTCATTGGCGGTTGGATCGATCGGTTGGTCGGTCACGCACTGGGACACAAGATGACTTGTCCGTCTTGAGCGTCGGCGCAGGTGAGGTTCCCACGTCAGTCCAGTGGCCCGCGCTGTGTAGCGACGGATAGTGGCTTCGCGGTCAACATGAGAGCAACAGGACTCAATCCACGACATCGGGCGGGCCAGTGCGAGCTGCGACGCCGTGAGACGGGAGATCGGCGCGCCTTCCTGCGTCCTTTGAAGCGACTGGCAGCGGACGGTTCGGGAGAGCGTTTTAGGGGTGCTGCGCCAGGTCTTCGCCAGACATCGCAGTTTATTAGAAGTTAAGTGATTCGTGATATGTTGTTCCATTTACTTGTTAAACTTTTCTTGTTTTCTTGGTCAGTCTCTCGTCCCCACCTTGCCCGTCTGTCTCTCGTCCGCAATTGTTAGGCAGTTAGTGTCTGTCTGTCTGTCTGTCTGCCGTATGTTAATAGCTGCCTCTGTCATGTTTGCCGGCCGCGGTGGCCGTGCGGTCGCAGGTTTGAATCCTGCCTCGGGCATGGATGTATGTGATGCCCTTAGGTTACTTAGGTTTAAGTAGTTCTAAGTTCTAAGAGACTGATGACCTCAGATGTTAAGTCCCATAGTGCTCAGAGGCATTTTTTTCTGTCATGTTTGTCAGATTCGGTGTTAACGAATTTATTGCTTGAAGTGTAACGGCCGAATTCCTGAAATATGTTTTTATCTTGCCTATCAGCTTGAGAGGCGGTATATGTGAAATACAGAGCATGTCTGTATATTTTATGTAATATTGCATTTCATGGATTTTTATTTAAATTATGTTAGTATATAAAGTTGCCACCCTTCCATGGTAGGAGTCATTTTTTTTTTTTTTTTTTTTAATCGAGTTGCATCTTCTGTGGCATGTTAATTATTTTGTACCGTTTCCATCCCTCCTATGGGGTGCCTAGTTTATGTGCTTGTGTGAGTTGTTAAAAATTTTTGTATAAAGTAATCTGGTGTGTCGCAGATTCGCATCAGTGTAGTCTTTCAGAGGTTGTTGTGAGCGGTCGTGACTACGGCCTTGTCAAAAGGGAGCGGCAAGGTTCTCAGCCCAAAGCTCATAATGTCAAAATTTGTTCTTTCTGCCTCTGAATAAATTGTAACTTGGTATTTGAGGGTTCTTTCTGATTATAATTTTAAATTTGTTTAAAAAAAGGGCTTTTAGGAATAAAATTCCATTTGTTGAAAGAATTTAATTTGTTTTCATCAGCTACCCACTGGTAACTACTTCCACGTTCATACAGTGTGATTAAATGTGTTAATGTTCTTGATTAATCGTTAGTAAATAAAGTAAATTCTTAAGAAAAGGTTTTGAAAGTAGATTCACGGTTCAAGGCTATTGAGTCATACCTAAATAGCTCAGTCGACACAGTTCCACTAGAGGCTCTCTGGAGTGAAGATATGTTTGCTACTGTGCTCTGCGAATGGTGTTTACGTAGTTGTGTTGCTACTTTATTGAGTGCCTTCTGTCGGTAAACTGAGCTGTTGTGTTTATGTATATTCATTTGTTCATTATGAGAGCTCTTCCTCATGATTGTGCCATTCATTGGAATTTCGGTTTTGTAACCGGGATTTCATCACTGCTATAGCCTGCGCCATAGGGCGGCTTAGGGCAACTACGCTGTCGGGAATCTGAGTGGCTGAGGGGTGATGGGTGGCCTTCTGCGGCAGGGTGATGTGGAACAGGTAGGAGCAGTTGTCAAAGTTAATTTATTTCAACTTATACATCAGTCTTGCGGCGTGGTGGGAAGCGATCACGTCCCTGGCCATCAGGAGTGGGCTGTGGTCAGTCAGCCAGCAACTATTGTCTGTCCACCGGACTGCAACACGTTTCGTCTGCACTGAGTGCCAGGCCAGCCACAGCACGGACGTATGTGACGCGTGCTCGTCGACGAATGACCGCCCACAGGCGGTCAAAGTGAGAGGCAGGTGGTGCGCAGATTGCGTTGTCGGAAGGCGGCTGCTTTGCCCGGGATGCTACTCACTGGTTCCTGGCAGAGTCAGATGTTGCTGGAGTGAACTGCCAGGCCTGCTGCAAGGTGGCACCAGGTCTAGTGGGTGGACTTAGTGGTGGAGGTAGATACTCTGGTGGTGTTTGGCGGCTGCATGTTGTCTCTTCGTCTGGCCTAGCTCCCTCATCCTGGTGGTACTGCTGAACGTGCGAATGAAACTGTTACGAAATCAATAGTTATTTGTACCAGATAGCAGCTCTCTTGTTGTATCAGTGTACCGTTCCTGGTCATCTACTAGGAAACTACACCTAAACCTCGATAATGGCTCATGCAATCTTACCCTGAACCTTCTGAAAAAAAATTTTCTCTTATCATTGTAGCAACGCTTTTCTGCTCTGAATCACGCCTAACAACATCCGGAAAAATCCACTGTCTTTTTTTCCCCTTTTGTATAGGATACCAGTCACGTTCAAACGATAAATCTGGAAATCCATGGCTAACGTAACTGGCGTCAGCTGTTACTCAGTTACCGCTATGCAACTAGGTAATGATAAATACTGATTTTATGCCAAGTTTGTAAGTCCTCTGGCGATTGATAAACAGCTAGGAAAGTGAGATAGAGAAGACGACTATAAACATTGAGATGGGCGTCTAAAACCAAGGTTTCCACAGGGAAAGCTGATATTGTTTAAAAAACCGTTTATGTGTATAATGTACCAACTGAAATTGGCAGTGTTTCTTTAGACAGGGTTGTCAGCTACGGAGTACTGTTTTATGTTAAAGTGATTTAACACTACGCCAGAAACTGAGAGTTAGTAATGTTTTGACAACCAATGAACCGACCAATACCTGAGGGCACAAACGCAAAAAAGCCGCTTTGTCGTTCGCCTCCTTGATAACAAAAAAATTCAGCCCTCAGAAACGATGACAAATTTTGATTCTTCTGCGCACAGTAGCAATTTACGAAAGAAAAAAAGACCCCTTGAGCAACCGCAAGTTGATCATACGACATGTCATTAATTAAAGTTCACTTTAAAAAACGAACACAGCGATAATACATGGTCATGAGTCAACAAGAGGGAATGCAGATGAACAGAGAAACACTGGGAGAGAAAAACCTGTAAGCAAATAGTTCTATGTTTAGGGATTATCAAAGAAATGTGCTTGTAAAATAACAAGAGTAACGGGTAGGGAAGATCACTTAACTGTCAACAGATTTAAAAACAGGTTTCAACAAATGGCCACTACTTCTGCCATAAATATAAATAACAAAGCACCATTACTTACCAGACGCTGCAGAAACAGTATCAAACAAGGATCTTTCAAAAGCAGTCACGTTATCTCAAGATTCGCCACAACGAATTAAATAGTGTCAAGGGCAGGGTAATCGTAAGTCCAGCAAGTTTACCACAAAACCAAAAAGTGTGCAATATGAAGCTGTCAGGCAGGACTTACTACAGTTGTCTGATGATTTTAAATACACGCTAATGATAAATCCGAAAAAGAAGTCAGCAGGAAGAGTATTGTACCATGTTAATTCTTAAAGGAAGTGTCACTCTCTGTTAAGAACTTCTTTGAAAATTTCTGTGGATGTTTCGTGTCAAGAGAACCTCCAAGAAACTCAATTATTCATTATGCTACGATGAGAACTGGAAACAGTGGCACTTAGGAAACTATCGTTTGAGTCTGGGATGGATGCAGCCCTGCTGCAGGCAGTAGTAATGCCGGATATGAAGATTCCATATATATTGATTATACAGATATAACACATGAAACAAGAGTCGGGAGCGCCATATAGTAAGGGGTGGTATTCCAGTAATCGTAATATATTAGAATCAGGAAGGGAAATAGGTCTAAAGACGTTTGACGAGACTTTTATAAACATGTTCGACCCTTCAGGGAGCACTCATAGATGAGATTTGGCGAGATTTGAAGCGAAAGGATGAGTCACATCAGACATCCTACTTTTATCCAGTATACATAATCAGCTTCCAGTGGCCGTAATTGAACTGAAAGACTCTATATACTTACAAATTTTGACTCATCCTCATTAATTATGAAGACGATCCCACACATTTTTTTAAACATACCATTCTACTGAATTGCTCAGTTTTAACGGCATAACCGGCTCTTCGAATCAGGGATCAATGGAATCCTCCAAGAAAGTGATTTAGAAGCCATGTTAAACGAAGACGCTAAAAAAGTTAAAATGCAGGTTTCTAAATATCAAGAGGACACAAACAAAATTGTTCAAAAATGAATCTAACGTTAAACTGCGTCAGGTGATGAAACGACCTACCTATACCACTTATTGAAACGTGGTGGATATAGAAGAGCAATTTGTATTCAAGGAATCCGAAGTAAAAATGGCATACTTTTCATATCGTGAAAGGAGATACATGATAAATGACTATTACGAAGAGCTCTACTCCCAAAATCCTATTTGTAGAATATGTCTTAGGGAATTCGTCAACATTATACCACAACTGTTTTCGGAAGATGGCAATACTACTGCTACGATATTTTATTTAAAGAGAGCAGAACTGTGTTTCTCCCTAAAATATATATGGAACTTTAAATTATTTATGTTCTTTTCCGATGCTAAATTCTAATTACAAAATAATTTCTACAGTTATAAACAAGTGAATTTCGTCCTTTGGAGAGAAAATCACAAGTCAACATAATAATTGCGTTGGACGTAGACTTGAATTTCAAACTTATCCGAACAAATAACCTCATTGACTAATATGAAATTCTTTAAGATCTTCTCAGATTTTCATTAGACTTCTTATGTGGTGAATCATATATATCTCCTACAGACGATGAAAAACTGGGTTTCCCTGAGCGATGCTTACAAGTGATCAAAAACATTTTAAAAGGAATAAACGCCAAACTAGTGGTAAGTGGTCAGACAAATAGCTATTACACATAACGCGGGGTATTCCTCAGGGATGTCATCTTTCCATGCTTTTATTCCCCATTTCATGAGACCCCTTTCTTTGAAACGTCGAGGCCAATTTGAGAGGCACATCACGCGCCGGTCATAAAACGGTCTTAACAACTTACGTTGCTGGTATACGAGTCGTCATAAGAAATAACAAGGATGTAATCCTAGCAACAACGACAAAAACCTACCACCACGCTTCTGGAGCAGAATGGGCAAAATCACACATCACAGAATGCTTGGGAGAACCCTAATACCACGCACCATGAAAATGGTCACTATAGTTAGGAGATAAACATGGGGACAATTACAGGGCTCGATAACAGAGAATATATCAGATTTCTAGACCCAGGTTCCATATATAAAATCATTGATTATCTCGTAAGGTTTACTATAATGCAAAAATTTTTCCATTGACAAAAATGTAGCTATACGAATAAAGTCAAATATTATTACGTTTTTGTGAACAAGAAAAGTATTCCGATTAAATGTCAAAGTAGCCATCGTAGATTCAAGAAACGGCGTATTGGGACTTGCGCATATAACAAAAAAGACTTCTGCGCTCTTTGTTAAGTGGGCAATCAAGCAAACTTTCCTAAATCCCCGAATCCTGGAGCCACTTATTCAAGACCGATAAATAAATGTTCGCCTGCAACACTCGAGGGCGTTTCAGATTGAAGTGAGTTATTTGTAAAACGAACGACGGTTGACATCAAGGGCCTCTGTGCGTGAAACGAAGAAGCGTGGAGGAAGAAATAAAATGGAAAGCCTGTTATAAAATATAGTCCGGACAGGTACTTGGCGCAACATTTGTCTCAACGATCTACAGTCTGGTATACTAACAGGGTGGTACAAATCATTAAGGTAACTCAGTCAAAAACCTCACTCAAATGAACGTTTGCCAACGCACAGTACAGTTGACACAGTAATACACAAATCTAAATGTGGAGTGAAAGTAAATAATTTGCAGTGTATCAAAGGATAAGTAACACTCATTAAAATAAATTCAACTGCGAAAATAGCGTCATCCATGCCGCGCAGACCACAAATACGATACTCTCCAGAGAAAAGAAACACGCTGTATAAAAGTTAGTGGGAATATACCTGAGGTACGTAATTAGCAACCTTGATTGTCACGTAGATATGTATATATCATGCAGTCATTACAAAATTTGCAAGTATGTAGGCCACGAACAAATATAAGGCAACTTGCTGAAAATAATATTTGAATGAACTGTGTAAGATAAAAGGCACACAGCCGGCCGGTGTGGCCGTGCGGCTCTAGGCGCTTCAGTCTGGAACCGCGTGACCGCTACGGTCGCAGCTTCGAATCCTGCCTCGAGCATGGATGTGTTTGATGTCCTTCGGTAAATTAGGTTTAGGTAGTTCTAAATCCTAGGGGACTGATGACCACAGAAGTTAAGTCCCATAGTGCTCAGAGCCATTCGAACCACAAAAGACACAAAAAATAATAACGGCACTACCTAAATATTTGAAGGACATTTACCTTATTTATTTTTCTTACAACCAATTTATTATTTTAAAGCATTATCGGAAAAGAGGTTTCCTCATGCTTTCTTCTTCCTTATCTTTCAAGAAGGATAAATATTTTGTTACTTTATTAAATGATTTCAAATTCATGTCTGAACGAGAATCAAATGATTTAGTAGGAAAAAGATATGTATTCAGTTCATAAACAAGGAGGATTCATTTTTATTATTGCTTTTACTTCTTGCAGACAGAGAAGATTTGTTTCGTCTTTCTTTTGAACTACGGAAAGTGCAAGCCAACACTAACTGACGAAGCTAACTGCCGGTAACACGCTTTGTTTCTTCAGGTGTGTATATACGGGCCGGAGATGACAAATCTGATGAGTATTAACAATGACAATGAGGTGTGGATGGAGGCCTGATAGAAAAGTCGGTACAATATTTGTTTGCGAAAGGCAAGGGTCTGATGTCAGAATCCCGGTTCGGCAGTCGGTTTTTATATGCGAGGCTGATTCACTAACTCCGAATGTCTGACTGGGTCTCACGCTATGGAACGTTTTGGATAAAATTATGGTTGTTGTTGTTGTTGTTGTTGTTGTTGTTGTCTTCAGTCCTGAGACTGGTTTGATGCAGCTCTCCATGTTACTCTATCCTGTGCAAGCTACTTCATCTCCCAGTACTTACTGCAACCTACATCCTTCTGAATCTGTTTAGTGTATTCATCTCTTGGTCTCCCTCTGCGATTTTTACCCACAGGCTGCCCTACAATGCTAAATTTGTGATCCTTTGATGCCTCAGAACATGTCCTACCAACCGGTCCCTTCTTCTTATCAAGTTGTGCCACAAACGCCTTTTCTCCCCAATTCTATTCAATACCTCCTCATTAGTTACGTGATCTACCCATATAATCTTCAGCATTCCTCTGTAGCACCACATCTCAAAAGCTTCAATTCTCTTCTTGTCGAAACTATTTATCGTCCATGTTTCACTTCCATACATGGCTACACTCCATACAAATACTTTCAGAAATAACTTCCTGACACTTAAATCTATACTCGATGTTAACACATTTCTCTTCTTCAGAAACGCTTTCCTTTCCATAGCCAGTCTACACTTTATACCCTCTCTACTTCGACCATCATCAGTTATTTTGCTCCCCAAATAGCAAAACTCCTTTACTACTTTAAGTGTCTCATTTCCTAATCTAGTTCCCTCAGCATCACCCGACTCAATTCGACTACATTCCATTATCCTCGTTTTGCTTTTGTTGATGTTCATCTTACATCCTCCTAGCAAGACACTGTCCATTCCGATCAACTGCTCTTCCAAATCCTTTGCTGTCTCTGACAGAATTACAATGTCGTCGGGAAACCTCAACATTTTTATTTCTTCTCAATGGATTTTAATACCAACTCAGAATTTTTCTTTTGTTTCCTTTATTGCTTACTCAAAATACAGTTTGAATAACATCGGGGATAGGCTACAACCCTGTCTCACTCCCTTCCCAATCGCTGCTTCCCTTTCATGCCCCTCGACTCTCACAACTGCCATCGGGTTTCTGTACAAATTGTAAATAGCCTTTCGCGCCCTGTATTTTACCCTGCTATCTTTAGAATTTGAAAGAGAGTATTCCAGTCAACATTGTCGAAAGCTTTCTCTAAGTCTACAAATGCTAGAAACGTAGGTTTACCTTTCCTTAATCCATTTTCTAAGATAAGTCGTAGGGTCAGTAATGCCTCACGTATCCAACATTTCCGCGTAATCCAAACTGATCTTCCCCGAGGTCGGCTTCTACCAGATTTTCCATTCGTGTGTGAAGAATTCGCGTTACTATTTTGCAGCAGTGACTTATTAATATGATAGTTCGGTAATTCTGTCAACACCTGCTTTCTTTGGGATTGGAATTATTATATTTTTCTTGAAGTCTAAGGGTATTTCACCTGTGTCATACATCTTACTCACCATATGGTAGAGTTTAGTCAGGACTGGCTCTCCCAAGACCGTCAGTAGTTCCAATGGAAGTTGTCTACTCCCGTGGCCTTGTTTCGACTCAGGTCTTTCAGTGCTCTGTCAAACTCTTCACGCAGTATCGTGTCTCCCATTTCATCTTCATCTACATCCTCTTCCGCTTCCATAATATTGCCCTCAAGTACATCGCCCTTGTATAGACCCTCTATACACTCCTTCCACCTTTCTGCTTTCCCTTCTTTGCTCAGAACTGGGTTTCCATCTGAGCGCTTTATATTCATACATGTGGCTCTCTTTTCTCCAAAGGTCTCTTTAATTTTCCTGTAGGCAGTATCTATCTTACCCCTACTGAGATAAGCCTATACCTCCTTACATTTTCCTCTAGCCATCCCTGCTTAGCCATTTTGCACTTCCTGACAATCTCATTTTTGAGAAGTTTGTATGCCCTTTTGCCTGCTTCATTTATGCGATTTTATATTTTCTCCTTTCATCAATTAAAGTCAATATTTTTTCTGTCACCCAAAGATCTCTACTAGCCCTTGTCTTTTTACCTACTTGATCCTCTGCCGCCTTCACTACTTCATCCCTCAGAGCTACCCATTCTTCCTCTACTGTATTTATTTCCCCCATTCCTGTCAATTGTTCCCTTATGCTGTCCCTGATACTCTGTACAACCCCTGGTTTACTCAGTTTATTCAGGTCCCATCTCCATAAATTCCCACCTTTTTTGCAGTTTCTTCAGTTTTAATCTACAGTTCATAACCAATAGAATGTGGTCAGAGTCCACATCTGCCCCTGGAAATGTCTTACAATTTAAAACCTGGTTCCTAAATCTCTGTCTTACCATTATATAATCTATCTGATACATTGTAGTATCTCCAGGATTCTTCCATGTATACAACCTTCTTTTATGATTCTTGAACCAAGTGTTAGCTATGATTAAGTTACGTTCTGTGCTATATTCTACCAGGCTGCTTCCTCTTTCATTTCTCTCCTCCAATCCATATTCACCCACTATGTTTCCTTCTCCCCCTTTTCCTACTCTCGAATTCCAGTCACCCATAACTATTAAAGTTTCGTTTCCCTTCACTACCTGAATAATCTCTTTTATCTCATCATACATATCATCAATTTCTTCATCATCTGCCGAGCCAGTTGGCATATAAACTTGCACTACTGTAGTAGGCATGGGCTTCGTATCTATCTTTGCCACAGTAATGCATTCACTATGCTGTTTGTAGTAGCTTACCCGCACTCCTATTTTTTTATTCATTATTAAACATACTTCAGCATTACCCCTGTTTGATTTTGTATTTATTACGCTGTATTCACCTGACCAAAAGTCTTGTTCCTCCTGCCACCGAACTTCACTAATTCCCACTATATCAAGCTTTACCCTATCCATTTGCCATTTTAAATTTTCTAACCTACCTGCCCTATTAAGGGATCCGACATTCCACGCTCCGATCCGTAGAACGCCAGTATTCTTTCTCCTGATAACGATTGTTTAATACAAACATAAATACGAATAATACGACAGGAAAAGTTATTACTGTAGCTTTTGGAATATTCAAAATCGAAGAAGAAAAATATGTAGCAGAGTTTAGTCATTCACGCAGCTATTGTGAGAAAAACATTAAATTGTTTTGGAAGCATCATAGCTGGTTTTTAAAAGACAGCATGGAATGCCTCTACTCGTGGGCCAATGGCCCATCTTCCCGCTCATTTTCAGTTCAGAGAAGTGCAGAGGATTGCCATTCTCGTTACTGGGATCTCCGACGTTCGGCGAGTAAGCTGGAGCCTCTCAAGGAAGTGGATGCAGGGCGGGCCAGTGAGCTGCCTGTATATTTGCCGTGGGATTGGGAGGTGGGGGGACAGGGTGGTCCTGTCCGTGTCATCAGTGCAGGCTCAGCCAGCGGCTGTCGAGCGCAATGGTTGCAACGTGCTTAAAATATACGTGACGGCGTTAACGACGCCTGCCTTCTGCAAGTGGATGGCTGATTTGGTGAAGCCAACTGGCATCACACTTGGGGGTACAGGCTTAGCTTACTATTTATAGAATCGTATCTAGGATAAATCGTTTGTCTAAACCAGAGGCTCAGGTTACTCTCCGAAGGTATCGGATGCCAATTTCCTTACCATCGCTATCGGATGGAGCGTCGAAGGTTTCCCCTTAATAGGTCAGTGGTGCACCAGACGCAGGGATCGGCTACTAGGGTAGCAAAGTACGAATGGCGTGCTCATAGGGGTCTTTTAGGTCAATGAATCTGAGACGAATTGCTTGTCGAAATCGAAGTTAAATCCATACTATGACCTTACTGAATTCTCGCCCTCACACATTAGGTACGTAGAAGGTGAATATGATATCAGCAAACTGCAGGAGCATTCGAGAAATGGTCCTAGAATTAGCATCGCTTATTGAAAGTTATGATACTCAGATGGTATTAGGAAAAGAAACTGTTTGAAATCAGAAGTGAACAGCAATGAAAGCCTAAGTTAAGAGTGAGATATTATCGTAAGGCTAGGTTATTCCCCAATGGGGCTACGTATTTATTGCACTAAAGTATTCAATAATATCTAGCGAGGTTATCACAAATTCGATTTAGAATTAATCTGGGTTAAGTTAAGCATGGTAAACGGATGCTTTTATAGCCGCTAGGGTTAGGAGTATTGGTAAGGAGCTTCAGAGAGAACTTGCTAAATATCGTTAATAATACTCCTGATCATGCCAATGAAATAGGGTTGGACTTCAACTTGACCGGTAAGGATCGGGAGAGTGATGCTATGAAAACAGATGCCGGAGAGAGGGAATCGTGTGACTTTATTCTGAATTTCTTGTCCGACACTTACTTCGCGAATAGAATTTGAGAACTAGATCGTGAAGGTAACATATTAGACCTCCTAGGAACAAACAGACCTCAAGTTCAAGACTTAAGCAACGTAGAGGAAGGTGTTAGAGATCATAAGGCTGTGTTCGCAATTGTAACCACTGGTTCTACAAGGAATATTAAGAAAGTAAGGAAAACATTTTTCCATTGCAAGAGCGACGGGACCCAAACTGCCGAGTATCTGTGCCGTCAGCATTTAATATTCCGTGCTGGGGCCAAACATGTGGAGAACTATTAGCAAAGCTTCAAAAGCGTCCTTCAGATTGCCTTAGACAAGAATGTTTCGAGCAATATCATAACGAATGGGAATGACGCACCGTTGTACAATAGCAATGTTAGAAAATTCCAACGTAAAACATCACTGATACAAGAGACAAGAGTCAAACCCTAGATGACAAACAAAAGCCGAACCCAGCGAAAATGAGTGTAGACAGAGCAATTAGGCAAGCGTTCAGTGACTTTGGAAGTGAAATTTGCCCATTCGATCTCAATAAAAACCCTAATAGGTTTTCGTCTTACTTAAACTCAGTATGGGTTTCGAAATCCTGTTCACTCAGTGATCATACTGGCACCGAAACTGAAGATAATAGAAGACCAACATACTAAATTCGGTCTTCGCAAGTTTGTCCACCGTGGAAGGTCGTAGCACTCTCCCACCTTTCAGTCGTCGTAAGAACGTCGAAATGGCAGATACTGAGATACCTGCGGGCAGAACAGTGAACCAACTACTATCCCTTATTAGTAAAATTGCATCAGAACCAGCTGAGGTACCTACAAGATTCTACAAAGATTAGGAGGAACACTTTGCTCCCAATCTAGCGGCAGTTTATCGTAGTTGGAGCAACGAAGGGTACTTAGCGAATGCATAGAAGCACATATCACCTCCGATTTCAAGAAGGGTCGTACGACACAGGCACTTAGACCTATATCTTGGGCGCAGGAAAAGGAAGAGACGGAAAAGTAGTAGGTGTATATGGACTCGGAGGAAAGAATGAAAGAGGAAGCCACCTGGTAGAATTTTTAACAGAGCATAATTTAATCATAACCAGCAATTGGTTTAAGACTCGTCAGAGACTGTTGTATATTTGTGAGAGGCCTGGAGACACCGGAAGGTATCAGATTGACTATACAGGTTTAGTCAGTAATTATTGCCACCAAGAATAACTCCGAAAGTTAGATAGGAGCTGAAAAGGTTGTGGGACGAATGCTGCATGGGACAACAGGGGTCATATGTGACGTTGGTTTTTTGTTGCTAGGCGGAGTCGCTTATGAGATATGAAGGTCAATTCTGTTTTTTGAAGTAGGATGCTGAAGTTTGGTACTTTTTTCTGATAGCGGCTATCGAGACGAATCCAATGATGTGTAACAGTAAAGTCTTTGAAGGTCAATGAAGGTCACAAAGGCGGCATGAACGTCCATTTACAGAAGGTGTTCGAAGTCATTACCTTTGGTATCAATGCAGTGCTGCAATCTGCTTATCATTGATTGAGTGGTATTCCTTATCACATCGACAATTATCGAAGCACATGCTCTGACAGTTCTCTCTCGCATATCTTCATGTGTACTTGGAACGCCTTTATTAAGAAAAAAATAAAGTCAGGCAAACGAGCGGGCCACGACACATTTCCTCCAAGTCCAATTCATCGATATGGGAATTGTCTGTGCAACGCATTTCTAGCCATTAGCGAAAAATGTGCCGGATGTGGTATCGCGTTGATACCACATTCTGTTCCTTGTTCCTAAAGATATTTTTTTCCAATAACAGACCTAATGTTTGCTGCAGGAATGTGGAGTACTTCCTACCATTACGACTTTCTTTGATGAAATAGGCGCCTATAATTCTGTCCTCCAGAATCCCACACCATACATTTACCGACCATGGTTTTTCGTGTGCCACTTGCCGCAGCCAATACGATTTTCAATTGTCCGGTACTGCATGTTATGCAAATTTACATTTCCATGGTTCGTGAATGTAGCCTCGTCAGTAAATAAAATCAAATCTATTCTTACCGAATTCTTATCGAAGAGTTACAGACTTTCCTAGAGGAAGTACCAACCACTAGGAATTCGTACGTGTAGAGGGTGGTTGCATTTAAAGCGCAACTACTCACATGGTCCAGTGTCTGGTGTAATTACTGTATGGCAGGCAGCGAAACTTGCCAGATATGGTAATCCGTTAACTTTGAAGAAAGTTACAAAGGGAAAACTTATTTACAAATTTGGCCACAAGGTGCAAATCTGGCACTATGCAGTATCTCACTGGAGTCTCCGGCACTGTTACTCAACAAACTGTATAATTGCTGGTTAATAATAAAATCAAAATTATCCGTTCCTCACGTGTTTGATGTTTTCTGCCCACGTCCTATGGTGTATCTATTACATATGGAAACATTTCTGTACGTCCTCTGGGAACTCATAGCGCCAGATTTGCACCTGGCGGCCAAAATAGGAACTTACATTTTTCCAGCGTATATCAGTTCCTGATTAACACTTCAGAGTATCTACCATGTTTCGCTGACACGAAATAATTATAGCTCACAGTGGACTTCTGTGAGTGGCTGCTGGTTAATTATGAGAACCTGGTATGTGCTCAGAGCACAACGGATACCTGGCTGGTTACTCGGTCGTGGGCAGGAAAGCACCGACCCAGCTCTTGCCTTGGCAACTGGTTTGTGGTTCGGCTAATCTGACGACACTGGTCTTTTCTCTCTGGGTTGAATCTAAAATGTTGCCTGCGCACAAATTCTGGTAATGTATGCGGGTTTCTTATAGCCCACTGATGCAGCAAATACAGAAGCGGTTTTGAAGGAATCTCATCAACGCCACCAGGAGTCATTGCACTAGGGACTGCAAACGTATACTGCAATAGATGATGAGCATTTCGAACACTTGGTGACATAAAGGATACTTAAGGAATTATTTATGACCAAATTATTTTATAATACCTTTTTGGTATATATATATAATATTGTTATACTATTTAAGTCAGTATGTTCTAATTACAAAAATAACATAATGTTATTATTTGACAATATTTATATCTCAGTTTCCTGTTTAACAATCAATTGAAGATCCTAACAGTAACAAGAGCCAAAGTAGTTAAAGGGACTGCAATTCTTAGATGCAAAGTTCTTTGATTTCCAGCAGGTGTGTCTGTCCTACAACACGCAACCTAATCTAATTCATATCAGTTTTATTTTAAAATTTTGTCCGCTACTCCGCACTTGTATTTAGACTCCCTTTGCTTCGTCAAGCTGGAGCGCCACATCAGTCTGACGTGGGAATTTCAGTCTGACATGGGAATTTCGTATGAGAACATGAAATTCCGTGCAAAGCAACAAATCTATTCATTGATGAAAAGCTCTCGTGTTTGCGACCGGATGGCAGCGTTAAAATACTGCAACATTTCGACTAGTGTCGTTTTCATCATCTTCTGGCGAAGTCGACACCGTGCTGGAAATATGAGAGTTTTCCACCAAACGTTTATGCCTTGAGAGCCTACATGGTCGTGATAGGATTCACATTAAAAAACATTAATTCTAATCTCTAAATAGCGGATTCACGTTTAAAAAACATAAAATCTAATTTCTAAATATCGGAATTTCTCAGAAACTGTTAGTTATTTACGAAGAACGAAACATCTTTGTAAATACCTATTTCTCAGAAACACGGTACTAGGAGCAGGCATCGTTATATTTGAAACTTCCTGGCAGATTAAAACTGTGTGCCGGACCGAGACTCGAACTCGGGAACTTTGCCTTTTGTGGCAAGTGCTCTACCATCTGAGCTACCAGTGCATGACTAACGACCCTTCCTCACAGCTTCAATTCTGCCAGTACCTCGTCTCCTACCTTCCAAACTTCACAGAAGGTCTTCTGCGAATCTTGTAGAACTAGCACTCCTGGAAGAAAGGATATTGTGGAGACATGGCTTAGCCACAGCCTGGGGGATGTGTTCAGAATGAGATTTTCAAAGTTCATTCTGGGATCATTGTACTAATATCTGAAACTTGATATCGATATCTCTGTAATTAACACAGCCATGAAAATTTTCGCACAACCCATACCCGTGAAAAGGGAGCTGCGAGTTCTTGAACGGTTCAAGAAATATGTGAGCTGAACAGCCTAACTGAATCACCATGGGTGAGTATAACATAATACTGAACCATCATGTAGAAAAAGGAAAATGACGGTTTCTTGTGTAAGCCTGTAACCACACTATTCTACAATAATTAAAATCTCAGCAGATAAAAAAAGAATTTACAGTTACGTAATGAAAAAGGCGTGCTTTTATTTATGACCTACTTGTAGAATAAGAAATATGAATGAAGAAGACATTTCGCCTGAAATATTTTCTTACTGAAACGTTATAGGATAGACATTCCAAAACGGTCAGTGGAATGCAGAGAAATATTAAAATTTCATGACAAATATCATACTTCATCACTTCGCAGTGAGCAGAGCCTAACATTAGAATCAAAAAGTGATCAAAACGTCGTTCTGGGATGTATGTAACTGTAGAAAAGAAAATTCAATTCTAGATTTCAATGTGCCTCGGAGCTTACTCATTGTGGAACTACAAAAATCTTATGGTGAATGTACGTTACGGATTAGTCTTGTCTCATTTGTGGATCGCATGTTTAGCGTCGTTTAGAAATTATTGTACCTGTGTACAGCATTATTTTTACCAAACAATTTCTTCAGTACCCCGTGAGGTAGGCCAATTACAACCGTTTAACGCATACGTAGATAGAACATTGTGTTAGTGTCGCGAGGGGAAGACTAATGTCAGCTCTTAAGTAAAAAGAGAAGGAAAAAAGTCCTTGATTCCGTTGTCCTGCTAATGGATCCCGGTGTTTCCACTGTAATCCTAAACGGTGCGGTTTCTCTCGGTCTGCAGAATCCGCTAATGCCGTTAACGCAGCCTTTTACGAAGGGAGACACGCCATTTGTTCGGGCCTCCATCCATCCCACAAAAGATCAATGGTCCTCCTTGGAACGTCATCAGCGCTACCACCTCTCAAAGATGCACAGTAGATTTCAGAGATGTTAACTACTAAAATGACCCCCGTTCCTTGGCAGTCTCGGCACATTAGCCTTGAGAAACGTAGTATTCAGCCTCCAGCTACACCTAGATTAAGATGTTCCCCTTAATGCCATCGTCCTTCTCGGTTTCCTAAAGCTGAAAAGACATCTCTCACTATACCATAATTTATACAGACTCGTATCTGCCTAGAATGAATATGCTACATTTGCAGTAGAACTGGATATTTTCACCGCACATAAACATGTGCCATAAGTCCGATGGGTGTAGTATAATATCTGTTTGAATGACATGGCTTAGAATAAGACTCTTAGATAAGGTGAAGTTTGTAACTATCTTTCCAAATGTTAAATATAATTTCGAATTGGCCTACCATTGTTGTTAAATAGGATCTGCTTGACAGTATTTGCAGTTAAAAGCATTTGTCCTACATACCAGCTAGAGTAGCTAAAGATGTAATGTGGCTGTTGGATTCTATAATACTATTCACTGTTATTACTAAGGAATGGGAAGTGAAGCAAATGTTCACCCGACGTTTTGTTATAACTAACTTAAATGCCAGCGCATGTAGAAAGAGCTATTTACTTTTAACGTATATCTTAAAAGAAATGTTTCGCATCAGAAAGTATGATTTACATCTATGGTAGCACTCCAACAGCGTAACACATTACGAAACAAAAACGTGGCTGTAGCCATGAGTGGCATTCAAACACATTCACAAAAAATATAAAATTGAAAAAATTAATAAACACTACAGTAATGAAGGAATATTGTAGTCATTGTAGTGCTGTGTTTCTGCGTATATGGTCTCCAGATTGTAATTGATTCCTCTATTAGATGAAGTGAAAGCATTAATTATTGAAAATGAATTTTGAGTCATTAATTTTAATTTAATACTTAATTTAAATTACACATGTTGTGTATCACTTCGTACTCAGCTGTAAGGAGAGGTAGACTGCAGAGTGATACGGCAGCTGTCATCGTAGGAAAGCTAGACAGAGTGGAAATGATTAGTCAACAACCTAACATAGTGAACGTAAGATTTACATAACTTGTGTATCCCCAAACAGCAATCTCAGAGTCAACAAAGTGGAATCTCCGTGCACTAAAGCATGATCGATTGTGTTGGGGCCGCAACTAGGTAGCGACTGCGTAGTGTGACGCAACGACGAAGCTGCAAGTGCGGGTGGGGCTGTACGGCTACCTCCCGCCGTCCTATGCTGCGGCGGTAGGGGCCCATGTAGTACAGAGCAGCACGAGGCGCGGGTCATTGCGTGTGCTCCACCAGTCCGCCGGATCGTGCTAGGCCACTATCTCCTTCTGCCTACTCTGACGCCCATTGGGTGGCAACGATACGTGATATCATAACACACAAACTAATACCCCGAGATCGAACTCACTTTGAAAAATGTTACTTATATACAGATCAATGCAGTGTATGGTCCACCTCTGCAAAACAGTCTGTACTGTAGTAAAAAATTCTCTTGCCTGGTTATTCTCGAATCTGTAAATACTGACACTCCTTGTAATAAACTGACTTTCTCCATTAAATTAAAATGGTATCACCAAGCGCCACCAAGCCCCATCACAATACAGAGTACAATGCACCATACCTTTCGTGCAAACCTCAAATTCACATGGACTGACTGCTCGTCATCAGTGTTGGCCGTTCTCTCACAACTACTGACTGTATGTCTCCATGTTTTACGAAGTATTAGTATCTTTGATGCAAATGGTGTAGCTTCCTCTCTCTCAAATGTCACCAAACTGTTTATGATTTAAAGTTGTTTTACAGTTAGCATATTCTATTATTTTCATATTGTTTGAATCATTACTAAAATAATTGAAAATGATTCACTGAAATATAAATTAGAAATTATAATTTTGCTTGTAAAGTAACAAATTTGAAAGAATTTAATAGTATACTAAACTTGGAATTGGTCATAAAACATTGGCGCATACACTGAAATCCTTGGAAGTGAATTATTTAATTAACGAATGGAAGAAAAGGAAATTCAAATTGTGAGGTAATGCCTCGGATTTACAGTGTAATCGTACGCAGTTCTCTAGTTCACCTCGGGTTTTCTACAGAAAACACAAGCTGAAGTGTTCAGACAGTGCAAATGATTTTGGACCATAAAAGTAAAGAAAGAGACAGTTTAAATGTGGAATAAAGATGTTCCAGTAGCACCCTGTATAACTGTTTTCGTCATCTCCAAAAAGAAGGTAAAAAGGAACAAATTCTTGGTATGAAATGTAAATGAACGGTATTAAGTAATTGAAATTTCAGTTAGTACTATTGTGCTACAGTATTAAACTTGGCGTATTAGTACGTATTTATTTTGTTGCATGGACACCTCTAGCAATATGTATTTCATTGTCTTGTCTGGCAAACGTTATCTTCGTCATTACCTATTGAAATAAATGGTAAATATTTCTTCACTATAGCCGCATGAAAATGAGTGTGTATCATATATCTAGACAGTTGAATACAACTGATATAGCGCTGGTTCGAGTCTGGATCCGAAATAAGGCCTGTCAGGAAGTCTCTTATCAACGTACACTCCCCTGCAGAGTGTGAATTCACCGGAAACAATCCTCTCAGCTGCGGCTGAGAATTTTTTGCAATATTCTTTCTACCAAGAATGCTACTGCGACACATTAAGCATGAGAACATTTGTGGAGTTTGGAAGACCGAAGATGAGGTATTGTCGATAGTAACTCTGTACGACCAGGCATTCAGTCATTCGTGGATAGTTCTGTAGGTAGAACATTCGTCAACGAAAGGAGGGGTCCCAGTTCCTAGCCCAAGTCCGACGAATAGTTTTAAGTTTTAATTTACATTTAGTGACTTGGCGTCCCTGTATTACAGAAACCACTCTAGCCATTGACAGGAAACCTTTACAGTACATTAAATTGTATGCTCTGACTGTACTGAACAACAATAATTGCATTTCAGCCACTGATTTTGGAAATACAAAATTTTTAATTACATGGTTAAAATGTGGTGTACTTATTTGTACGATATTCAAAATAATATTATTTATACATAACATTATGTTCTTCTTTTACTTCAGTAGAATCAGGATATGTATGCTATTACTCCCTCAAAACACCCTTGTTAGGATGTGTAAATCTATCAGAATATACCCTAACCTACCATTTACACCAGTTTCATTTCGAGGTAACTGGTACCACAATGTTTTATTTTAATCTTAGAAGCCCTAGTGGGCGTTTCTCTAGATACTGACGCTTTTGCCTGTATTTCATTGTATGTAACTTCACACTCCACTTGTTGAACTCAGTGTTTCCCTTTATTAGAAAATCTATTAGCATGAAAACCCCGTTTCTTAAAAAAAATCCTTTTGGCGTCATACTTTACTTTTTGAGAGATTTATAAATCTATTCATCACTTTCTCTAGGAAAACACGTTACCACTTCGACATACAACGCGTGTTAATTCTATGAAACGTTACGATACTGCGTTTGACAGTGCTGCCAATACAAACACGTTATTTAAAAATATATACAAAACATTACCGAGTTCATTAGATCTTGGAGTAATGCATGTGGAAATTTTGACATTTTCAACTGGTTTAGGTTATATTTAAAAAAATAAACTAATATACTTCCCATGTGAGTTTATAAGTGGTATAGATTTTATTCAGAAAATTGCCAAATTTATAATGAGGTAAAAACCCCAAAATTTGATAATCCAGCAAATTTATAATACTTAAATGTTTACAGCATCAAGGTAACAAAATGTGTAAATATTGGAATGAAAGAAAATATACATTACATGTAAGTCTTATAATTTTTTTATTTGTATGATAAATTTCAAACGTTGTTATCCTCTACAATTTTTGTACTCGGCAGCTCCCTGTAGTGCCATGGTACAAGTGACTCATGTCTTAACATTTGTCCTATCATCACGTCCCTTATTGCTGCCAATGCGTTTAACACATTTATAGCCTCGTTGTTTCTTGAAAATCTCCTCATTTTTTAGAGTGCACTCAGTTTTCAGCATCCTTATGTAGCACTGCTTCTCAAAATTTCGACTCACTTCTTGTCAGCTCCTCCACATGATTAAATTCTATTCACTTCCATGCTACGTACATTTTCAGAAATTTTTTCCTCAAATCAAATCTAATGTTTGATGCTTGTAGACTTTTTTGGTTATGAATGCTCTTTTTGCCGGTATTAGTATATTTTTTATGTCCTCCTTGGATCGCCACCGTACGTTCTTTTGCTCTCCAAGTAACGAAATTCCTTAACTCTGACTACTGTGTGGTCATTAATGTTAATTTTACTACTAATCTGATTTCTGCTACATGGTACGAATATCGACTTTCTTTGCCTTACTCCCGGTCGATGTTGTGCGCTTAGTAAACCGTTCACTTCCTGATATATGTACTGCAACTTTTTCTCTCTTCCTCTGAGGACACCAATCTCATTAGCGAACCTTACCGTTCATATTCTTTTGTCGTGCATTTTAATTCCAAATTCCACTCCTTGCTCTTTTATTTTCGTTGTTGCTTCTGCGATGGACAGATTGAACAGCAGGGGCGAAAGTTTGGACCTGTCTCTTAATTACTGTATCAAATGACCGGTGTTACGGCACTGGTATCATCTGTAGTAGGTGGATATGGCCCACTCTTTGCTTAGCTATAATTGTTTTCAACCTCAGACGGGAAACCGTCACACCTTTGCTTCGCATCTCGGAACTTAACACTCTCAACCTGCAAGCTACTTTGCTGTATCTGACTTATAATTAAAAGGCAAGGCAGAAGAATAAGATGAGAACAGCGTGCAGCTCTTATGCTTTCTAAAATACGCTTAATCTGCTCGTCGTCTCTCGCTTTTACCGGAAGGTCCTTTCAACTAATCAGAATCTCTGATACGAAATGAGGTAATGACTCGTATATACTTTACATGCGTGATTACTGTTTACCTATCAGTTCACGTATAAGTCTATCTGGTAGTTGATAACCATATAGATTCTTACAGAATTTATCTAAATTACCGTCCCTCGCAGTAACCTCACTAATATTGCTACTCTGCCTGCCTTTTGCGAGATTGTATTACAGTCTACATTATACTTTATCATCATCTTTAACTATCTTCATTTGTTGTTGAATCTGAACCTGGAACCATAAAAACTGTTATGTGTATGGAACACGATTTCCGGATATCAGAGATTTAATTAACACTTTCTTTTGTCAACAAATTAATAAATTTAATTTTAAACATTTCAGATGATGAAACAAGCTAAAACATACATAAGGATTACTCTTCTAATTTAACCGTTTTATTTTTACAAAAAGCTAGAAATGTAAGTGACAAGTGTGAATAAACAGTAAAATACACTGGAGCCAAAGAAACTGGTACACTTGCCTAATATCGTGGAGGGCCCCGGTGAGCTCGCAGAAGTGACGTAATACGACGTAGCATAGAATAAGTTAATGTCTGAAGTAGTGCTGGAGGGAAATGACACCTTTAATCCTGGTGGGCTGTCCTTAAATCCGTAAGATTACGAGGGGTTGGAGATCTTTTCTGAACACCACGTTGCAAGGCGGACCAGATATGCTCAAAAACGTTCATGTCTGTCGATTTTGGTGGCCAGGGGAAGTGTTAAAACTCAGAAGAGTATGCCTGGAGCCACTCTGCAGCTATTCTTGATCAAATTGTCCTGCTGGAATCGCCAAAGCCCGTCGGAATGCGCAATGAACACGAATGGTTGCAGATGATCAGACAGAATGCGTACGTACGTGTCAGCAGTCAGAGTCATATGTACACGTATATGGGATCCCATATCATTCCAACTGCACATGCGACGCAAGATTACACAGCCTCCACCAGCCGGAACAGTCCCCCACTAATTCTTGATGTTTTCTCCATACCCGTACACGTGCAACCCCTCGATACAATTTGAAACGAGACTCTTCTGACCGGGCATCATTTTTGCAGTCGTCAACAGTGCAATGTCGGTGTTGACGAGACCAGGCGAGCTTAAAGCTTTTGTCGTGCGGTTAACAAGGGTATATGAGTGAGCCTTCGGGTTCGAAAGCCCATATCGATGATGATTCGTTTAATGCTTCGAACGCTGACAATTTTTGATGGACCAGCACTGAAATCTGCAGAAATTTGCGGAAGGGTTGCACTTCTGTCACGCTCAACGATTTTCTTGTCATCGTTTGTCCTGTTTTTGCATGATCTTTTCCTGGCCGCAGCGATATTCGAGGTTTGATGTTTTACCGGATTCCTGATATTCACGGTACACTCATGAAATGATCGCGTGTGAAAATCCCCACTTCGTCGCTACCTCGGAGACGCTGTATGCCATCATTCGTGCGCCGACTATAACACCATGTTGGAGCTCACTTAAACCTTGTTAACCTGCCTTTGCAGCAGCAGTAACCAGTGTAACAACTGCGCCAGACACTTGCTGTCTTATATAGGCATTGCCGACCACAGCGCCGTATTCTGCTTATCTGCATATTTATGTATTTGAATACACGTGCCTATATGAGTTTCTTTGGCGCTTCATTGTATAACAATCGATTTTTAAAGAGAATATTCGTAATCTTGTGTATATAAACATCAATTTTACTTTAACAGATTGTTTGCATAACTAACTTGTAAGATATCACCTACTGTCAGTAATCTGCATCTGTAAAATTTCGCAACTGATTTTTAAAATACAGGACAGTATTCCTAAACTTGTGCTTACAAAAACTATCAATATTACTCCAGTGGGTTGTATGTATGATTGTCTTGTAAGATAACACAGCCGCGAGCCGCGCAGGGTAGCCGCTCGGTCTGAGGCACCTTCTCACGGCCCGCACGGCTCCTCTCGTCGGAGGTTCGAGTCCTCCCTCGGGCATGTGTGTGTGTGTGTTGTCCGTAGTGTAAGTTAGTTTAAGTTAGATTCAGTAGTGTGTAAGCTTATGGGCCGATGACCTCAGCAGTTTGGTTCCATAAGATCCTACCGCAAATTTCCAATTTTAAGGTATCACAAACTACCTGTATTCTGCAGGCATAACTAAGCTCACATAATAGTTGCGTCTATTGCTTTACTCCAGGAGGAAAGAGCACAACTAAGGCAACAATCAACGACCATAAACGAAGTATTTATTGCAGGAACGAAAAAGTTATTAAGACACTGCATACCAAAAAAGGACATACAGATGCAAATGCATATATTGATCTGTAACTAGCCAAACTGCTCTTCTTGAAAACGGATGCAAGGGCATAGGAAGAGACTGGCCCATTTGAAGCAAAGGTGTTAATCCAATTATCCAGTAACAGGCCACAGTTGCAGCACAGACTGGCACTGAATGTTATTGGTAGGTGTTGTGTTACGTCCGCACTATGGCACAACAAATATTCCGTGATAACCACATTTATTTGACCTTCTGTCACTCAAACCAAACTTAAGTTCGACTACACAACACTTCGCTGGCTGTAGCGCCAAGGAGAAATCAGAGTCACTAGTAGAGAATACAAGTCCAAACCACTGCCAACCAGCCGATACCGACGCGTCTGAAGTTTCCAGCCAGGGAGGCCACAGTACGGTTCGGTCGTCGTGAATCCAGCAGCCGGGTAGTAACACAGTAATCGGCGAAGATTGAACTGGTTATACGGGCTCAGGGAGCTCGCTTGTATTTGCCGGTCCGGCCAATCAGAGTGTTGGTAGATGGCGCCCTTATACGGTTGCTCACTCTGGTGGCAAGGGCAGCGCCGCCAGGGTAATCCGTATCGATAGTGGTGTGTACGCTGCCGCTAACCCCTCGACGACGCGTTCACTTGCGCCAGTTATTGACATCGTGTGCGGCGCCAGCGGTACTCGCTGTGTGCCGCGCGTGTTGTAGCACGCCGCGCCGAGTTGACGGCTGCTGTGCGGCGGTCGATACGGAAGTAGGCACCCTGTGAAATCATTCAAAATTACAGTGTCTGGCCAGAAGGTGATCCAGCAGCTGCAAAGCAACGAAAGCAACAATTTGATTTTTATGGCCAGTTATGCTTGACGACACCTCAGTTAGCCACCAGCCTTTGTTAGGGAAACACAAGGAGACCAGTAAGTTACATATTTCGTGTTTATTTTCGTGGTTTGATTCTTAAGTTAGTAGGATGAATAAGCTATGTCTGAGCTGTATGTAGACGCTGGAGGAGGTGTCGAGAGTACATGAACAGCTGAAAACACTTGTGCCAATGGTCAGCCATCTGCTTGCTGCTGCATTAGGGTGTGTTGGCAGCATATAAACTAACACAACGCATGGAACATCTCAGGTAACACTTGTTTCCCCCACAGGTTGAGCTGGCGCGGCTCTTCCCATCTTATCAATTGCAGGGGATCCGCACTCACTGAACACTGAGTCGCAGGTTTTTAAGTGGTCGCATTACCCGGGGCAGCAGTCAATTTCGAGGTTCGCTCACTGGCCACGCCATTCACACAATGAGTGATAAGGTAGTCGCTTCTACAGTAGGGTCCGAGCAAATACTCGGGCGGTGGGGTTTACAAGTTGTTGGGAGTTGCAATTTCAGGGACGTTATAAAGCACCTTAGAGAACTGGCGTCCAGGGCTGGAAAAGACGCTCCACAATTTAATAATCAGATTCAGCAACCTAGAAGACAGAGATTGTAGCACTTTCGGTTCAAAACAGAACACGCAGATATTGACAGGCTAAATTTATTAAAAATTCGTTTGTCCGTAAGATGATCAATGCACGAATCACACAACAGCTTCCACCGTCATATCTTAGCAAAAGATCTTCAGTTGATCCCGAAAATGTTTTTGTCACACGCAAGATTATTAAACGTGTTGAAGGCATCTGCCCAGTCACAGATCGACCAATTTTGGGTGGCATCACATGAATGAAAACGGAAAATTGAAGTTTCAGATTCCACCTTTCAGAAATCATTCGCGCAGGAGAATGGTACAAACATACCGTAGTTGGACTGTCTCACAGTCGCCGCGTGGAGAATGTAGAAACAGGCATCCCTGGCGTATAGAAGAGACTGAAAGAGCTGAAAACAAATATGTCGCCGCACACACACCGAATCTCAATTCGCTTTCACAGAGAATGTTCTGCGGCATTATCCTCTTACTTGGTTTGAATTTATTGCAAATCTCTCGTCAACGGAAAAGTCCCAAGCAACAGCAAAAAGTCATAGGTGACTCTTGTGTATAAGAAAGGTAAAGGAACGGTCCGCATAATTTCAGACCAATATGCTTATCACCGGTTTACTGCAGGATTCTTGGACACATTCTGCTTACGAATGTAATAAATTTCCTTGAGACAGAAATCAGCACGTATTTTAAAAACATCGTTAGTGCGAAACTCGGCTTGCCATTACGTCACGTGATATCCTACAAATCCCAGATGGCAAGCAACAGGCAGAGTCTTTATTACTAGATTTCCGGAAGAACGCTTGACATTTTGTCATACTGCAGACTGTTTACGAAGGTCCAATCATACGGCTTTGGTTCTCAGGTATGTGAGCTGTCCGAAGGCTTTTTAAGTAATTGAACCCAGTACATTGTCCTTGACACATTATCCCTTGCAAGGGTATCATCAGGAGTGCCCCAGGAAAATATGATATAAGCGCTCCTATTCTCTGTATACATAAACAACCTGACGGACTGGGTAAGCAGAGATTTTCGACTGTTTTCTGATGACGCGGTGGTATTCGGGAAGGTGTTCTCGTTGAGTGACTGCAGGAGGAACAAGGGATCTAGACAGAAATTGTAATTGGCGTGATGAATCGCAAGTTGCTCTAAATATAGAAAAACATAAGTTGATGAGGATGATGAGGGAGAATAATCATGTAATGTTCAAATACAGCGTAAGTAACATGCTGCTCACACAGTCACTTCGATTAAATATCCAGGCGTATCGTTGCAAAACACAATGAAATGGAATGAACAGGTCAGCTTGAGTAGTAGGGAAGCTGAATTTTGAGAATGCGTAGATCATTTATAATGGAGACGGCATCTAGAACGCTAGTGCGACCCATTCTAGTATACTTTTAGAGTGTTTGGGATCCCCAACAAATACGAATAAAGGAAGATATCGAAGTAATTCAGAAAGGTGCTGCTAGATTTGTTACCAGTAGGTTTACTCAGCACTCCGTATTACGAAAATGTCTCGTAAATTCAAAGGGGAATCCCCGTGGGGAGGCAACGCTCTCCTCGTAACGCGCTATTGCGGAAATTTAGAGAACCGACATCTCAGGCCGTCTGCAGATTCCACCAACTTACATTTCTCCTAAGGACCACCAAGATAAGATGAGTGTAATTATTGCTTGTACGGAGGCTTAGAGACATTCGAGATTGACTTGTGGTGGGATAAGGTACCCTCTGTCATTCACCGTATTATGGCCTGCGAAATATGTTTGTAGATACATGTAGATGTAGAACCTGTGGCGCTGCCCTTTTACTGCAGTAATGGAAGCTGACTTTGTGCTATGCACCAATACGCCACGAAAGTGACAGGCTACAATAGTTATTAATAGGTACGCAGTAACATAACTTTACCAGTTTCTGTAGAGATTACTTTAGTGGAAGACGTTGCAGAACAGTAAGTTTATTAATTAAAACTTGATTTATACAGCTTCAATAAAATGACATTTTGTATGTTCACAGTGAAGACGAAGTGCCACACTTGGCAGCCGGTATGCGATTCCTCATCCCAATTCAAGACAAAAGTGGGTTCAGTAAAACTTTGTCCCGGCAGAAGGTTACATTGAAATGTGATACAAGAAAGTAGGCTCTGGCAATGCTGTGACAGCGTGCAGCGTGGCCTAAAACAGGTAGCATGAACTCAGGGCTGTGCCGGAGCTGTCACATAAGTTTAGTGAGACGGGGAAATGTCATGGGGGATGGATAAGGAGACCCGCCGTTGCTCGAGTCACGTAAAACGTATTTTATTCAATGATAATAATAGAAACTGAAGAAGTGGATTTAAATTTGTGCCACAGGTGGAGTATGAAATCAGGTCTCCTTGCATAGTAGGCAGGTGTGTTAACAATTACACCACAGTAGCTGTACACTTAACACAGCTGCATGTACAATCCTAGTCGAATGCCCTCCATAACGCAAACATCAATTCACGTCATAAGCTTATTTGCCACTTCTTAAATTGTCACTACTGCCGAAGCTCTCCAGTATTGGGATAACAGGAAGACCAATAGTAAATACCACAGTAACATCATGAAAAAAAGGAAGAAGGAAATGGAGATTAGGTTTAGCATCTCGTCGAAGTATCCAACGAAGTGCCAGAAAGGTGATAGGTAGGATACAAAAGCTTGCATATTGAACTACGCGCAATAATTCCATTCTGTACATTTCCCGTTCAGGCCTATCTTGACGGAGGCGGTACGTACACGCACGAGCAATGTTCACTTTAGAGAAGATTGCTGAAGTGGCACGTAAGTGAGATATTAGTTTGTATAAAACTTCTGATGAGGTACTATAAATTTGTCCGTTCAAGTGACCCCACAATTATAAATCCAGTGCGGTAAGGTGCGGGACACTTGGCAAGTTTGGACATTCCTCGCCGATCCATTACCCTGGAAACTCTTCATTCACTCCAATGTGTGGCGGTGTACCTTCATTTTGAAACCATAGCTGTCACCGAACACCAGATAGATTGTTTTCTAACGTTTCAGACAAAGTATTTGAAAGAAACGTGCGGTACAGGGGCTCATGCAACTTGTCCGGTAGTAGGTAAGAACACAAAATAATGAGTCCAACGCAGAAGTTTATGCCAAGGCGTGCCTGAAAATCACGCTCTTTGGTGACATGTAAGGTGTGTCGTAACGGACAATAGTTGTTGTGGAGGTTGAAAATACTTTCACGAGTGAAGACAGAGTCGTCATTCCAAGCCAGTTATATTATAAAATGATCATTATTTTGCAAAAGCTATTCTCAAATTTGTACTTGTCCAATGTGGTCTTCTGGCCGTTGGTGTTGAGTTAACGTGTAAGGGTGTGGATGCTGTTCATAATTGTGCAATACTACAACAACCTATTGAACGTTTTCAAGAATCATGTCCTCTGTTTGCGGAGTACGTCCAGTCGTTTGACGAACTATGTACATTGTTTGTGGACGACGATTATCTGTTTCCCTAAGTCATTACTCGAGGCGACTTTCCTGTTTGGCGCCTTTGAGGGTGTCGTGTAGCATACACACAAGCAGCAGCAGCTGCAGGAGCAGCTAGGGTATCGGATGAGCTCAGCAACAAAAGCGTATCGTATTCATAGCTTGTGTGCTATATTGGGAAGTCACTAAAATGAACTTGACAGGACCAGTTATGAATGTGCAATCTATGGTGAAGAGACGCATGCAAGCAGTTTAATGGATATCACTGTCATTTGATAGATAATTGTCGGGTGACAAAATGGTTTCCTGGTTATAAACGACGGGAACTAAGGAACGCACGTCAAAAAAATAAAAACAAGGTACCTGACAGTATTCGAACCATAACTCCACGGTAGATGAGGGTTTGATGACCCAGCAGTTTACTCGGTGAGCAATGACAGCTGGGAAAGTAGGGCTACTGTACATTCTGAGGCTTGTCACGATGTGACAGTCTTGCCAGCTCCCCGTTTTCGTACATGTGTTTTCGAAATGCACTCGAACTGATACAGCAAAAATAACTTTCGTCTTGAATCTTTATGAAGTATCGGATGCAGACCTCCAAGTGCGGACATTTTTCTTTAACCTATATACAAGGTGACCAAATTCCATCAGCAAACATTCAGGCGTTCTTCAGAGATACCTTCAGAGTATTTTGGTATAATGGGCCTACGGTCTCCGGCAGATAGTTGCCGACATATAATGTAACTACTATTTAATCGTATTGTTACACCAATCACCTTTGCTTCCCAGATAATACCACTTCAATAGTGAAAATGCCTGTACTTCTCAATCGCCAAAACGTACAACACAAAACACAGGCTTTGGTATGAGACAACGTACAGTTGAAGTGGTTGGTGTGCCTATGAGGAGAGCATAACTTTGCCTCACTGAGCTGCTCTTCCTTTGCAGTGAAAAGATGCACGAGCTGCGTATTGACCAATGCTTCATCAGTAAAGCTATCCACAGTACTGATGTGCGTCAGTGTCTATGCACAACTAAATGTGTCAGACAACTAAACCCTTGCTAGAATCGAACAGTACTGAATGCAAATTTCAAGGCAAGCTGGAGAGGAAATTACTATTGCCAACAGCACGGACAGACAGTTGTTGTGGACGAATTTGTACACTACATCAAGGAGAGGTAGCCTACGGAGTGGTGCGGCAGCTGTGTTCATAGGAACGCTGCACCGGAGCATAAATTAGCGAGCAAGTTAACAAAATAAACAGAAGACTTATTCTTCAAGCACATGGAGACTCATTGCAAATAATGCAGCTAGAAACAGAGTGCAGCTATCACAGTTTAAGCTAGGATGAGGCTCTCTGTAGTAATCATGAACGATGGTGTCGTAGCAAAGAGCTTCGAAGTGCAAGTTGACTGCATGGTCACTGCCGGCCATCCTGTATCACCGTGGCAGAGGGCACTCGTAATCCAGAACTGCTGGTGGCATGGCTCAATGGGTGCACAGCTCTGGGTCCACCAGATCCAGCGCGACCACTGTCGGTGTCGGACGGAAACTTACATTAACATTAACAACTTCTCGAATCCCATGAGGTGGTGTCTGTAATTGACACCACAACGGTTAAGGAAAGCAAATTCGCTGTAATTTGCAATGAAATATGGTGTGGAGCATAGACCTCTAAGAGGATCTGTAATACGTGACTTTGACGTAACACATCTACTAGCCAGCTATCGACTATGTATACATAGTTTTAGGGACAGAGGCCGCTAAGCCACAATGACACCGTTGAAGGTCTGAGGGCCTGGACATTGTGTATTGTCTGATGGAGACGGGGAGAGAAAGATGGATTCTTTTAACACACATGTTGTATTTGTGAAATCCATATATTATGAATACTGGACAATTTACGTACTATGTGTTCGTCGTAATATTTGACAGGATAATCGACGGCCTACAATAGTGGGCGAGTGTCTACTCCAGTTCAACCCGCACCAGACAGTCATGGAGAAAAATTGAATGTTTGAGAGGTTTTAGCGTGGTTACAAGTTGAAGTGGGAGGTTCTGGGTGGCTGCTGACGTCGTGCATACATCAATGTGTGTTAGAAGTTTAGCAGTTTCGGGGTGAATGAGACAGAATTTGTGATAGATTTGAAGCCCTAACATCTGCTGAATGTTAGGTGACGGGCAGCTTTGCACTCAGAATTACATCAGCAGCGTTTTGAAGTTATTACTGCGGAACCTGTCGGAATCTACTGATGATTACGCAATTTTGAGGCGTTAATTTTTATGTGAGCCGACGAGAACAGTGCGAGTATTTTAACGGAATGGAACTCTGTTTTTTGCGAACCAGTGACATTTATTAGTATTTGAGGAATCTGCCACCATTTCAATAATCAAACTTGTAATCTTTACATCATTTGATTACTATCGTTATTTTCTTTCATGTTTGGGATTGTAGAACCATGATTTTAATTATTGATGCTTTTTTATTATACTTGGTACGCCGCTAAACCCACAAGGCTGAACTGGTGATTAGGATTGTGGAAAGGCCATATAAGGTGTCGGTCAGTTTCACTTCAAAATTGAAATTTATTGTAATATAATAACACCTTTAAACCAAAACGGCACATAACCGAACTTTTACAACTACCAGTTTCAAACTCCAATTCCTTCACAGCTGAAGGCCTCCAAACCAGAAATCTTAAAAATCAACAAGGTAAATTTCAAGTGAATGAAGAAGAGCGCAATTAAAATTACAAATAAAGTAATTAATATATGTATCACAACTAGGCTGAAAGACTCAAGGAAAAGTGGATAGACAAAAAAATATAAACAAGATGCAATACAAACGGCTGAAGGCCCACAATAAAATATTCAAGATATTAAAATGAATTATCATAACCTTTCAAAGGGAGAAGGCCGCAATGTTTTTGCTTAAAGGGTAATTTTAAGTACAAGGACTTAAGCGGCTGAAGGCCCACAATTAATTTTCCAAAATAAAAAAAAAACTATATCCTTAAGCTTTAAATTTTAAGTGGCAGAAACCGCACTAAAGGAAAAGACAACACAACGACAATAACATTTCAGCAAATATCCACTTGCCGCAATTCAAACTTACTTATACGCGGCTGAAGGCCTTTGATCTACATAAAAGACAGTCAAACCAAGAATTTTTTAAATCATTGGCTATGATAGATTATAAACAGACAATTAAACATCCGTGAGAAAGCAAAGACAATGGCACTCAGAAGCCTCAAAGCGTCGGTCTGCCCTCCTTCACTCACTGGTAGTGAGCCC